>NC_057801.1:732551819-732843043 GCF_018294505.1 Triticum aestivum
TCTACCACGGTTTTTTCCGTCATGGACGGCCCAAAGAATGTCATCCAGATGCGTCTCCGGCCCGCCCAGGACGAAAAGCCCATTTTCTGTCATGATTTTTTGTCATAGAAGTAGGAGCCCACCACATCTATGATGATACCGGGTTTTGTCACAATTATCGTCATAGAAGTGTCATATGTATGACAGAAAAAAATTTCGTTCGGCCCAAAATGTCACGGATGTGTCTTTGTTTTGTAGTGTTCGGTGTCGGGTAGTGTGTGTGTGTGTGTGTATGTTTGAGAGAGAAGACAGTTGATAGATTAGTATCAAGATCGAGGTGTCACCCTACTCCTTCAGTGTTGGGAAGTGTGGGTGTGTGAGTGTGTGTGTGGGGGGGGGGGCAGTGACACTCACATATCTCTACTCTTATAAATAAACAGAGTTGGTGATGATGGTGTTCCTGCCATCCTGCAATATAGGCCATCCGATTTATATCCGACAGATGAGAAGGAAACTATGTCAATTTTGCAAAAAGATACCCACACCCTCTCCACATTTGCAAATAAGACATTCCCTCGTTCATCCTTTTCTCCCACAAGATAAACTACTCATACAAATGCATCTTAATGTTCCGTGCAACCCATGTTCATCTTGCTAGTAGGGAGAAGGAGTTTGTGTGACACATATCTAGCTATATTAAGGGATAGGTAGATAGCATTTGTGCGAGGCATACTTAAAGCATCACAAAGATAAACAAACGGTGTGCATGCAAGTGCCGGAAAAAATGAAGCGAGAAACTATGTGTGTGCACGCGGGCACGCGCGTGTGTATGTGTGTGTGTGTGTGTGTGTGTGTGTGAGAGAGAGAGAGAGAGAGCGAAATCTGAAAACAAAATGTGCTGTGTTGGAATCCCATTGTATGTATTCATATGGTTCCGGAACTCGAGTTAACCTTAGGCATATGTGTGAGAGACATGATTATACTTTGAGACATTAGTGGTTGTGGGTGGGCGGAATTAAAGGGGTGGGCGTGTTAGACAGAGAGAGCGTGTGTGCTTGTTGTGTGAGAGACTCGTAGGACGGGGTAGAAAGACGAATTTAACCTTGATGGAGGGAGAGAAATACATGAAGTGCGCGTGTGTGATTCCGATGCCCACAGGGAAATGAGATATGTATGCCTGTAAGAGAGATTGCACAATTCATTCACGTATCACTATCTAGCATCGTGGACGTGCATCGCTTGAACATCGCTTGAACATAAGTCAATATCTGCTTCGTATCGTGGCCAAAGGTACAATATCGATTCAATGCTATAAAGATTGGACAATCACATATCACATTTTTTTATTTAAATGAACCTTTTCAGTTGTGCATTCTAAAGTTACAGTGATGTTTGTTCAAACAACCAATGTAGCTATCATGTACATGCACCATTGTTACTTGCATTCAAATTCATTAGTATTGGATGATTTAAGTTTCTCTTTTGAAGTAATATATGTAATATTCATATATGAATTCAACGGGTACGCAATTTATGAAATGGAGGCTATGTAATTATATGAGGTAACACTTTTAGGTAGCGGACTACAATATCCATTTCTTTTTGTGCGCCTCTACACTAACAGGTCAATGCATTATGTTTAAATTAAATAACCAATGGCACTAAATTATCTATTTACACGAGAAATACACAGGCTAAGCGTTTGATCCCTTTTTTTGTGAACGCGCCACTACACCCGTACGATTGGCCGGGCCCGTGTGAACGTCCAAGTTATCGGCACATCATCCCGAGTTATTGTCTTTTTTATGGGGTGGACGTCACACTAGTTATTAACTGCTGATGTGTGCCCCGTGTACACAGTCTAGCATGACCTTCCCGCTAGCACGGTCCAAAATTAGTTGAAACTGGATACGAACAATCCCGCGGGCGGCAAAATCTCCCACCTCCTTCTAAAATTTCCGCCACCTTAGTCTTTAGCATGCAAAATTCCCCTTTTCTCCTTGGTGCACGGAGACCAACAGTTACAATACCGCCCTCATCTACATAATAGGTCGGGGCGGGTAACTTCCGGTTCCCCCCACTACACGGCACCCCCATTTCCTCTCCCCTCCCCCAAAAGCGACTAACTCCACAGCACCAAAGCATCTTATACCACGCCGTCTGTACTTCATCGCCCTTTCTCCCCTCCCCTCTCGAAACCCTAGACTGCTCATCCACCATGAAAGGATCGATATGGTTGACTAGAGGGGTGGGGGGTGAATAGGCAACTAACAATTTTTAAGCTTTTCTTTAACAATTTAAACCTTGCAACAAAATAGGTTGTCTAGATATGCAACTACGTGGACAACTTATATGATGCAATGACAACTAGAACACAAGCAAGCAAGAGATACAACACAAGTAAGCTTGCACAAGTAAAGGCGCAAAATAACCAAGAGTGGAGCCGGTGAAGACGAGGATGTGTTACCGAAGTTCCTTCCTTTTAAAGGGAAGTATGTCTCTGTTAGAGTGGTGTGGAGGCACAATGCTCCCCCAAGAAGCCACTAGGGCCACCGTAATCTCCTCACGCCCTCACACAATGCGAGATGCCGTGATTCCACTATTGTTGCCCTTGAAGGCGGCGACCGAACCTTTACAAACAAGGTTGGGGCAAACTCCACAACATTTGGAGGCTCCCAAAAACACCACGAAGCTTCACCACAATGGAGTATGGCTTCGAGGTGACATCAACCGTCTAGGGTGCTCAAACACCCAAGAGTAACAAGATCCTGTAGGGATAAGTGGGGCGAATCAAATATCTCTTGGTGGAAGTGTAGATCGGATCCTTGTCACCCAATCCCGAGCAAATCAACAAGTTTGATTGGCTAGGGAGAGAGATCGGGCGAAAATGGAGCTTGGAGCAACAGTGGAGCTTGGGGATGGAAGAGGTAGTCAACTAGAGGTAGGAGACACCCCTTATATAGTCATGGAAATGATCCAACCGTTATCCACATGTTCAACCTGCGACACGCGGTACTACCGCTCCAGTGGCGCGGTACTACCGCAAGGCCCCGCGGTACTATCGTGGCCGACCACGGTACTTCCGCGGCAGCAGCAGAGGCCGGGACTTGCCTGACTTAGGTGCAGTACTACTACTTGCGCGGTACTACCGCTCCCCCTTGCGGTACTACTGCAAGGCAGGAAAGTTACTGCCTACGAAGAGCACGGATGAAATAAATTATATCCGTGTCTACTTCCGCTGAAAATGAGATGGTGCAAAAATCGGACGCAGTATGTCACATCCCTAGCTTCTGGCATTGCTCTAGCCTAGCTTCATGTGTGCATCATGTCTATATTTTTGAAACTTGAATTGAGGAATATTGGAAGCCTCAAAACCCTAAATAAAAGAGGGGCAAAAACCCTAGAAATTTCATTCATTGCTCCAAAAGGCTCTTCTTAAATGTTTGATAATTTTTGGTAAGGGTTCTGGTCCCAACCAAAATATTGAACATTTTTAAGGATTTATTTTTGGGACTTTGAATTTAAATCATTAGCTATTTGAATTTGAATTATATTCATATAATTAGAATATAATTTCAAATACCCCTGAAATATTTTATGAGCTTTTGGAAAAGTCCATCTAGCCAAATAAAAATATTCAGAGGAGTTTTGGCATTGTTTGAATTATTTTTTAAATTCAAACAATGGCAAAAGATATTAAAATAAAACAGAACAGTAAATAGAAAAAAAAGAGAAAGAAGCCCACTCACCTGCAGCCCATCTGGCGCCCCACCTGGCCCAGCAATGCGGCTGAGGCCCAGCGCAGCTCCCCACCGTCTTCAACCTCTGCCAGTAGGCAGAGGCGTGTCGACGCGCCCGCGCCCGAGCGCCACCTCCTGCTTCCACCTCCTGCTGTCCCCTCATCGCCCTGGACTTCCTCCGCGACGCCACGCGACCCCGACGCTCTCTCACTCTCTGGTTCTCTCTCCCCCTCGCTCCTCTGCTCTATCTCTCTCTCACGGCCGCCCAAATCAGCCGGTGCCCGCCGCTGCAAGGCACCGCGCTCACCGCCGTCCCCTTGCCCCGTGGCTGTGACCCCTAGCTCCGCCTCGCTGTCGTGAAGCTCCACGCCGAAGAACACGCCTGCGGATGCCTAGCAGCGCCGTCGCCGACACCATCTTCGTCCTCCGCACCGACGGCCGCCGTCGACCGATTCGTCATCACCAGGCCGTCCCCGAGCTCTCTGAGATCACCAACGACCCCGCCGTGAGCTCCTCTACCGACCCCCCCTTCTTCCCTGTCCATTAGCTCGTCGTATCCGTCGTTTCCGTCGAGACCGAGACCTCACCGGGGCCGGACTTGTCGCCGTCGTCGTTTTGGTTCACCTCCGTCCAAACCGAGCACGCAGACGTACTCAGAGCACTCCCAGGAGCCCGTAGCGCCCACCAACCCCTCCTCCCATGCACCATAGCGCCGAACCGCCGTTGCCCGAACTCCGGCCGCCGCCACGAGCTCGACTCCGGCGAGCCCGCTCCACCCCAGCTCCTCCCACTTGCACTACCAGACGCGTGCGACCCCCAGCTACGCGTAGGACTAATCCGCCGTCCAAATGGTCGCCTGCGGGCGAATCCCGACGCTCTCCGCCGTCCCTGGCCTCGCCGGCGACGAGCCTCGGGTCAACTCCGGTGAGTTTGACCTGGGTTTGACCCCCCTCTCTCTCAGTGACCTGCGGGCCCCGCCCGGCTAATTAGGCTAGGATTAGTGTTAACTAAATATTAGTTAGTTTAATAGACACTGACAGCAGGGCCCCACCTGCTAATTAATCATAGATTAGTTTCTGTTTAGTTTTTTTAACTAATCCAGTGGCCCCACCCGTCAGCATTGACTCTGCTGACGTGGCCTTTGACCCGGCCCCACCTGCCATTGACACTAAACAGCCCTGGGTCACTGACCAGTGGACCCCACTGGTCAGGTTTGACCTGGAGGCGCCCTGTTGACCTGCTGACGTCAAGGTGATGACATGCTGACGCCATAATTCATTTTCTGGAATTATTTTAATTCTAAATAATCAGAAAATTCCAGACAATTGTAAAAACTTCTAAAAATCATAGAAATTCAACCGTAACTCCAAATTAAATAATTTATATATGAAAAATTATCAGAAAAATTCAAGGAATCCATCTGTACCATTTTCATGCATGCTAGAACAACTTATAGCTGCTGTTTAGCACAAATCAAATAAAGGGCATTTAAATAACCATATATGGAGTTTGAATTTGAATCTTGTATTCAAACCAACTTCATTTAATCTGTTGCTAGTTGCATTAGCCCAAAACACATTCATATTGCCATGTCATGAGCATGCATCATATTGTGCATTGCATTGATTGTATTTCTTCTTTGTTGCCGGTATCTATTCCCTCCCAGTAGAGGATGTTCCGACGTTGTGATCGTTGACACTGATGAAGACTCAATGTTATCTTCAGAAGTGCCAGGCAAGCAAAACCCCCTTGTTCATTCCGATACAATCCTACTCTCTCGCTCCTGCTCTCTTTTACTGCATTAGGACAACAATGACATATCGTTACTTGCTGCGGTAGCTGAACCCATTTATCCTCTGCATGACCTGTCATTCCATAGTAAATAGATGAAACCCACTAGCATGAGTAGGAGTTGTTTGAGCCCTGATGTGCCTACTCATTCATGTTTGTTTGTCATGCCTGCTACTGCTTAGAGTTGAGTCAGGTCTGATTCATCGGGGATGAATCAGAGGCGTGTGAACATGTCCTACTGTGTGAGAGCTAAGTGTGTGAACACGATTTGGTAAAGGTAGCGGTGAGAGGCCATGTAGGAGTACATGGTGGGTTGTCTCATTGCAGCCGTCCTCAGGAACTGAGTCCTGTGTTTGTGATCCATGATTCAGCTACTACCACGCATTGGGCCCGAAACCAATGGACCCTCTCGGCTTCTTAATCACCCTTGTCCTCTGTCCAGGAGTTGCAAGTAGTTCTGGTGTTTGTAGTATGCTGGAGGCCGTGGACAGCGCTGACCGTAGGGGTGGGCTGTGATGCGGTAGGCACGTGGCACGGTGTACCGGGTGCCCGTTTGGTGTCTCGGGAACCCTGTTCACATCGTTTGGGGCTGTGAGCGAAACTCCAGCCGGATCTCCTCATGGATGGAACCCGAATAGGCGATAAACCTGGACTAGAGACTTAGGTGATTAGGTAGGTCGTGGCCGACACCCACGTTGGGCTTCCGCTTGAAGGTTGCCGAGTACATGTCGTGTAAACGGCGGTAAGTGGTGAGAGCGTGTGTGAAGAAGTACACCCCTACAGGGTTAACCTAATCTATTCAAATAGCCGTGTCCACGGAAAAGGACTTCTGGGTTGCTTATATCAGTTCATAGACAAGTGAAAGTGGATACTCTAAAATACGCAAGATAAGCGTGAGTGCTATGGATGGCGTTCTCGTAGGGAGACGGGAGCGATTCCATAGTGGTGTATTGATATGGTGAATATGTGGACTCGTGTGCGCCACCTCAAAAGAGTCGCTTGCAGTCGTAGTTTAGGATAGCCACCGAGTCAAGCTGGCTTGCTGCAGTTAAACCCCACCACCCCGTTGTTGATAATGATGCATATGTAGATAGTTCTGATGTAAGTCTTGCTGGGTACATTTGTACTCACGTTTGCCTATTTTATGTTTTTGCAGAGAGACTTCAGTCTCACTAGTAGTTCCACATGGACTTCGACGTTTAGCTTGATACCTCAGCTACGATCTTGTGCCCTCGGTAGGATCTGATAGATAGTCAGGCTTCTCAGCCTTTTTCATTTATAGATGTCTGTACTCAGACATGATAGCTTCCGCTTGTGCTTTGACTTGTATGCTCTGATTGTTGGGTCGTGAGACCCATGTTTGTAATGTCTCGCTCCTCGGAGCCTAATAATAATTACTTGAGTCGTAGAGACATGTTGTGATGCCATGTTGTATTTGCACATATCGAGCATATTGTGTGTATGTTATTGAAATGCTTGGTATGTGTGGGATCTGACCATCTAGTTGTTTATCTTTAGTAGCCTCTCTTACCGGGAAATGTCTCCTAGTGTTTCCACTGAGCCATGGTAGCCTGCTACTGCTCTGGAACACTTAGGCTTGCCGGCATGTGTCCTTCTTCGTTCCTGTGTCTGTCCCTTCGGGGAAATGTCACGCTTTGAGTACCGGAGTCCTGTTAGCCCGCTACAGCCCGGTTTACCGGAGTCCTGCTAGCCCAGTGCTACAGCCCGGACCCACTTGCTGATGACCGACACGTTCGAAGCTGGGTCATGGATGCCTGTCCCTGTAAGTCTGTGCCACTTTGGGTTTACGACTAGTCATGTCAGCCCGGGCTCTTTATCATATGGATGCTAGCGACACTATCATATACGTGAGCCAAAAGGCGCAAACGGTCCCGGGCAAAGGTAAGGCGACACCCGTGGGAACACCGTGCGTGAGGCCGCAAAGTGATATGAAGTGTTACCGGCTAGATCGATGTGACATCGAGTCGGGGTCCTGACAGCGTTGGTATCAGAGCTTGACTGCCTGTAGGATTACCAAGCCAAACTGGTCGAAGTTGAGTCTAGAAATTCTTTAGCTATATAAGGGAATTGATTGTGGGATGGAACGTAAGGCTCTTTTTACTTCTTATACCTCATGGCCTTCTGATCTGAGTCATCATCTTCTCTTCTACGGGGATTAAGAACTAGGCTATCTCTTCTTTCTATCAGGATCACGTGTTACTAATCCGTAGACTTATAAGATTGTTGGACTTAAGCCTCAGTTCAGCTCCTACTACTTCCGTATGTTAACTGTTGATCTCGAAACCTTGATATTGTGCTTCTGAGTGGTTATGCCACCATTTTTGTGAATGTCTCAAATCTTTTCTGAGCATTTACAGCCGTTATGCTGTCCGAGTCATCCCAGGTTTCCAAACAGTTTGATGCATTTGCAAATCCCTTCCTCCTGTTTCCGATGTGCCTTTGGTCAGATTAATCACACAAATCAGTGAGTTGAGGTACTTTACTGCCTCGACCTTTATGTTGGAGTTATTATTATGACCCTAGGTGTCTTAGGGGATCATCTACTAATTTAGCCATGACTTGTGTTCCCAGTGTGATGATTCTGGCCATCATTCTCGAAAGCATTCCGTGATGCTACTTAGTAGTAGGTATTCTATTCCTGGGTTTTTGAACCCGAGATTCACTCTACTTAAATCTTGTTGATAGTGTTGCTAGTTCCTTCAGGATATTAGTAACCCTTGCATTAGTCCTCGAGGTCCGTGGTATTTCCTTCTTCCAAATACTATCAACCGTTTATGGCAGATGTTCCTCGCTGATCGAAAGATCACAATCAGAGTGCTCTCGATGGGTTCTCGATTCTATATTGTGACTCTGCCAGTTCTACCTTTCTGCATGGGTTATCCGGAAGAAATATGTTGAATTCGTTCGACATGCTAGTCCATGCATCCACAACTTGGAAAATCATATGTTCTTTTGAGTTGTCCCTCTTTAGTTGCATTCTGACCCTCGTCTATCAAATGATAGTCAAGAATATGCGTGCGTTCGTTCATCGATGTCTATGACTCTTGTGGTCTGTCAAGCCATTCTATTCCGGGATGACTAGGAGAAACAAACTCCAGTACCTCTTCCATATCCAGGATTGGGTCAAAGAAGTTGTGCTCCGCAGATCAAATTGCTAATCCAGCTTTTGTTCTGTTCTACCTTGGAGTATTACCATCTTTAAATCGGGATTGTTATAGGAATTGCACACCATCCTATGAACTCTTGGTACAGTGATACTTCTTGTCGTCATTAGTCATTCCTCGGTCTTCGTGTTGATGCAACCGGAATACCGACAAATGAATTGTGATGCGTGAAATCAATACGCCTAGCAACCTCGTTGCTGGGTAGTTAAAAGACAATAATTTTATTCTTAGTGTGTTGGTTATTGAATCATCATTCTAAGATTGATCGTGCTACCTAGTCCATTCTCCTGGTTCACTCCTCGATCGATGAGTTAGGATTATTTCAAATTCTTGCTCTATTGATCATATCGTCTTGCCCTGAAAAGCAAGATTGTTCTCGAGCTTAGTAACATACCGGTAGCTCGTGATTTTCTGAATATCTTCTCAGAAGTATTACCAGGTTGTCACCTGACCGCTATGTTGAGCTCGTGATCAAGTTGGTTTTTGTGAACCATCCTTCTCCAAGAATCTGTGTTGGATATCCCTGAGCTAGTTGGTTAAGTTAGACAACGACTTGGAGAGTTGGAAGATAAAAGCTTGCCTGACTTAGTTCGTTCCAAAGGGATATTCTTGTGTAGTGTGTGTTGAAGAAAGATGATATCTTCATCGATTGGTCCCTGTGATCAGTTGCTGGACCTATTGTCTTATCAACCCTTTGATTTGAGTGTGGGCTATCGTCAAATCAAGTCAGAACCAACGATGTTCGTAATGTTGTCTTACTCGTGGTTGATCCCTCGAGCATACACCATTATATCTTTTGGGGCTGACCAATGCTATCACCGTGTTCACACGATGGTGGAAGTCCAGTGATATGGAAATTCCGATGAGTTGTTGTTGAGCCCATTGACAACATTCTTATCTCCTCCATGATGTTGTTGAACATTAAATTAGTGTTGGAAACTTTTGAAAGCATTTTCTTCATGCCCCGTTCATGAAGTATATGTTTGGATAAAAGAAGTGACTTCCTTTGATTCACGTGCATTTGATGTAAGTTACCGACGTGAATTCGAGAAAGCATGTTTTTGCCTCCTCTGGAACCATCCCAAGTCAGTTATGCACGTGCGAAGTATTCTGTGGTTTGATAGACTGATCATCTTCATTCCATATGTGTATCCTAGCACATCAAGCCACCGACTGATTTGTTCAAGGAGAAGGAGTAACTTCATAAGAGCTAATCCGAACTTATGAAAGAACTTCAATATCCTCGATGATGGCTCCCAACCAGAACTCGGTAGTGTTTTATTGTAAGACTACCATGTGGGCATGCCTGTCTGGAACAACGTGTTCACATGTTTGTAGCAGAACCAGCTCATGTTTTGGAGCTTGCTATCGTAGTTCATATCCTGAGAATCTCGCAACGTCATCTCGTCGATTTGTGTTGCAAACTTTCATTTTTCCTCCTAGACTCGATGAGTCTGGAATATCCTGACACCAACCAGATCTGGGTCTCAGGCAGATATGATGGTTGGAACATTTCCCAAGAACTATAATATTGGTCTCTCGATAACCGGTAAAGTGGATGTCGTGGCCAACACACCCAGCCGGAAGACATATTATTGTAGTATCCTGGTTGAGGAAGTTGGCCACCTCCCCATAAGGATTTCGTAGGATTTACCTCCGTAACTGTTCCTTATGGATTCTATTGCTCCCGAAGTCCGACCTTTTACTTGATGTTCTAGATATCAAACCATATCTATGGGATACACTAGCACATCAAGGAGAACATTAGAAGCGGAGTGCTAAATGTCTCTCGGTCGATCATCCAGATTTTGTTCCTTGGCTTCGCTAAGGTGTAATCTGAGAAGGTGTTATCTTCCTTTGCATCTGCATCCTCCATCACCATTCATCATGGTAGTAAGTTGTGTTACCGGACCCTTGACACGGATGTTGGTAAAACCTTGATGAATATGGAAATGCTCAAGTTCTTGAGAGCACGCACAAGCGCTACGTGTTATCATCGGCACTAGCTGGGATTGCCCCAGATTTCCTCGGTTATGCTATAACCACTCCAACAGTGAATTCACTCTCTATTGTTGGGTTCTTCCCCAGTTACCAGAATCGTTCCCAGCATTTGCATTTTGTTCCCAGCTTGCACCACCAATGTCTCTTCCATTTCCGGTGATAAGTAAATTCATCCATTGCGTTGTCTTCAACAAGGTAATCCACATCATCCAAGTCCGAGTATGCCATTCTACTGACCCCCTCCAAATGATCGCTCGAGAATTGCCTTAGGCTGGTTTAAAGAGTTTCAATGATCTTTGAATCAAAAGTAATTCTTTTTGCCACTTAAGGGGATATCTCTACGAGTCACCTTCCCTAAGGTGTATCGTTATGGTATCATGGCAACTCAACTCCTCGCTACGTTGACAATCGTTTACCACCTTCTTAAGCGTGAAATTGTGGTCTACCTAGTGAACCTTCGTCATCTGCTTCACTCCATTCCTATGGATGTGTATCTCGTGTCTCAACTCGAGAGATGGTTCTATGTCTCATTCCGTGAGTTAATCCTGAGTTGTTCGACCTTCGAGAAGATCGACCCTTCTAGAGTCTCCTTCCCTCCAGGCCATGTTGGCAGGATTTCTCAGAGCAAGACGAAAAGACAAAGATGGTGAACAAATCAACGTTCAGTTGAAGTGCAACCTGGATCGTGAAGATTATACTAGTTGCGTTTACCTTTCACCTTACCCTACGCTTGAATCTCGAGACGAGATTCTTGTTTAGTGGGGGTGAGTTGTCACATCCCTAGCTTCTGGCATTGCTCTAGCCTAGCTTCATGTGTGCATCATGTCTATATTTTTGAAACTTGAATTGAGGAATATTGGAAGCCTCAAAACCCTAAATAAAAGAGGGGCAAAAACCCTAGAAATTTCATTCATTGCTCCAAAAGGCTCTTCTTAAATGTTTGATAATTTTTGGTAAGGGTTCTGGTCCCAACCAAAATATTGAACATTTTTAAGGATTTATTTTTGGGACTTTGAATTTAAATCATTAGCTATTTGAATTTGAATTATATTCATATAATTAGAATATAATTTCAAATACCCCTGAAATATTTTATGAGCTTTTGGAAAAGTCCATCTAGCCAAATAAAAATATTCAGAGGAGTTTTGGCATTGTTTGAATTATTTTTTAAATTCAAACAATGGCAAAAGATATTAAAATAAAACAGAACAGTAAATAGAAAAAAAAGAGAGAAAGAAGCCCACTCACCTGCAGCCCATCTGGCGCCCCACCTGGCCCAGCAATGCGGCTGAGGCCTAGCCCAGCTCCCCACCGTCTTCAACCTCTGCCAGTAGGCAGAGGCGTGTCGACGCGCCCGCGCCCGAGCGCCACCTCCTGCTTCCACCTCCTTTTGTCCCCTCATCGCCCTGGACTTCCTCCACGACGCCACGCGACCCCGACGCTCTCTCACTCTCTGGTTCTCTCTCCCCCTCGCTCCTCTGCTCTCTCTCTCTCTCACGGCCGCCCAAATCAGCCGGTGCCCGCCGCTGCAAGGCACCGCGCTCACCGCCGTCCCCTTGCCCCGTGGCTGTGACCCCTAGCTCCGCCTCGCTGTCGTGAAGCTCCACGCCGAAGAACACGCCTGCGGATGCCTAGCAGCGCCGTCGCCGACGCCATCTTCGTCCTCCGCACCGACGGCCGCCGTCGACCGATTCGTCATCACCAGGCCGTCCCCGAGCTCTCTGAGATCACCAACGACCCCGCCGTGAGCTCCTCTACCGACCCCCCCTTCTTCCCTGTCCATTAGCTCGTCGTATCCATCGTTTCCGTCGAGACCGAGACCTCACCGGCGCCGGACTTGTCGCCGTCGTCGTTTTGGTTCACCTCCGTCCAAACCGAGCACGCAGACGTACTCAGAGCACTCCCAGGAGCCCGTAGCGCCCACCAACCCCTCCTCCCGTGCACCATAGCGCCGAACCGCCGTTGCCCGAACTCCGGCCGCCGCCACGAGCTCGACTCCGGCGAGCCCGCTCCACCCCAGCTCCTCCCACTTGCACTACCAGACGCGCGCGACCCCCAGCTACGCGTAGGACTAATCCGCCGTCCAAATGGTCGCCTGCGGGCGAATCCCGACGCTCTCCGCCGTCCCTGGCCTCGCCGGCGACGAGCCTCGGGTCAACTCCGGTGAGTTTGACCCGGGTTTGACCCCCCTCTCTCTCACTGACCTGCGGGCCCCGCCCGGCTAATTAGGCTAGGATTAGTGTTAACTAAATATTAGTTAGTTTAATAGACACTGACAGCAGGGCCCCACCTGCTAATTAATCATAGATTAGTTTCTGTTTAGTTTTTTTAACTAATCCAGTGGCCCCACCCGTCAGCATTGACTCTGCTGACGTGGCCTTTGACCCGGCCCCACCTGCCATTGACACTAAACAGCCCTGGGTCACTGACCAGTGGACCCCACTGGTCAGGTTTGACCTGGAGGCGCCCTGTTGACCTGCTGACGTCAAGGTGATGACATGCTGACGCCATAATTCATTTTCTGGAATTATTTTAATTCTAAATAATCAGAAAATTCCAGACAATTGTAAAAACTTCTAAAAATCATAGAAATTCAACCGTAACTCCAAATTAAATAATTTATATATGAAAAATTATCAGAAAAATTCAAGGAATCCATCTGTACCATTTTCATGCATGCTAGAACAACTTATAGCTGCTGTTTAGCACAAATCAAATAAAGGGCATTTAAATAACCATATATGGAGTTTGAATTTGAATCTTGTATTCAAACCAACTTCATTTAATCTATTGCTAGTTGCATTAGCCCAAAACACATTCATATTGCCATGTCATGAGCATGCATCATATTGTGCATTGAATTGATTGTATTTCTTCTTTGTTGCCGGTATCTGTTCCCTCCCAGTAGAGGATGTTCCGACGTTGTGATCGTTGACACTGATGAAGACTCAATGTTATCTTCAGAAGTGCCAGGCAAGCAAAACCCCCTTGTTCATTCCGATACAATCCTACTCTCTCGCTCCTGCTCTCTTTTACTGCATTAGGACAACAACGACATATCGTTACTTGCTGCGGTAGCTGAACCCATTTATCCTCTGCATGACCTGTCATTCCACAGTAAATAGATGAAACCCACTAGCATGAGTAGGAGTTGTTTGAGCCCTGATGTGCCTACTCATTCATGTTTGTTTGTCATGCCTGCTACTGCTTAGAGTTGAGTCAGGTCTGATTCATCGGGGATGAATCAGAGGCGTGTGAACATGTCCTACTGTGTGAGAGCTAAGTGTGTGAACACGATTTGGTAAAGGTAGCGGTGAGAGGCCATGTAGGAGTACATGGTGGGTTGTCTCATTGCAGCCGTCCTCAGGAACTGAGTCCTGTGTTTGTGATCCATGATTCAGCTACTACCACGCATTGGGCCCGAAACCAATGGACCCTCTCGGCTTCTTAATCACCCTTGTCCTCTGTCCAGGAGTTGCAAGTAGTTCTGGTGTTTGTAGTATGCTGGAGGCCGTGGACAGCGCTGACCGTAGGGGTGGGCTGTGATGCGGTAGGCACGTGGCACGGTGTACCAGGCGCCCGTTTGGTGTCTCGGGAACCCTGTTCACATCGTTTGGGGCTGTGAGCGAAACTCCGGCCGGATCTCCTCATGGATGGAACCCGAATAGGCGATAAACCTGGACTAGAGACTTAGGTGATTAGGTAGGTCGTGGCCGACACCCACGTTGGGCTTCCGCTTGAAGGTTGCCGAGTACATGTCGTGTAAACGGCGGTAAGTGGTGAGAGCGTGTGTGAAGAAGTACACCCCTGCAGGGTTAACCTAATCTATTCGAATAGCCGTGTCCACGGAAAAGGACTTCTGGGTTGCTTATATCAGTTCATAGACAAGTGAAAGTGGATACTCTAAAATACGCAAGATAAGCGTGAGTGCTATGGATGGCGTTCTCGTAGGGAGACGGGAGCAATTCCATAGTGGTGTATTGATATGGTGAATATGTGGACTCGTGTGCGCCACCTCAAAAGAGTCGCTTGCAGTCGTAGTTTAGGATAGCCACCGAGTCAAGCTGGCTTGCTGCAGTTAAACCCCACCACCCCGTTGTTGATAATGATGCATATGTAGATAGTTCTGATGTAAGTCTTGCTGGGTACATTTGTACTCACGTTTGCCTATTTTATGTTTTTGCAGAGAGACTTCAGTCTCACTAGTAGTTCCACGTGGACTTCGACGTTTAGCTTGATACCTCAGCTACGATCTTGTGCCCTCGGCAGGATCTGATAGATAGTCAGGCTTCTCAGCCTTTTTCATTTATAGATGTCTGTACTCAGACATGATAGCTTCCGCTTGTGCTTTGACTTGTATGCTCTGATTGTTGGGTCGTGAGACCCATGTTTGTAATGTCTCGCTCCTCGGAGCCTAATGAATAATTACTTGAGTCGTAGAGACATGTTGTGATGCCATGTTGTATTTGCACATATCGAGCATATTGTGTGTATGTTATTGAAATGCTTGGTATGTGTGGGATCTGACCATCTAGTTGTTTATCTTTAGTAGCCTCTCTTACCGGGAAATGTCTCCTAGTGTTTCCACTGAGCCATGGTAGCTTGCTACTGCTCTGGAACACTTAGGCTGGCCGGCATGTGTCCTTCTTCGTTCCTGTGTCTGTCCCTTCGGGGAAATGTCACGCTTTGAGTACCGGAGTCCTGTTAGCCCGCTACAGCCCGGTTTACCGGAGTCCTGCTAGCCCAGTGCTACAGCCCGGACCCACTTGCTGATGACCGACACGTTCGAAGCTGGGTCATGGATGCCTGTCCCTGTAAGTCTGTGCCACTTTGGGTTTACGACTAGTCATGTCAGCCCGGGCTCTTTATCATATGGATGCTAGCGACACTATCATATACGTGAGCCAAAAGGCGCAAACGGTCCCGGGCAAAGGTAAGGCGACACCCGTGGGAACACCGTGCGTGAGGCCGCAAAGTGATATGAAGTGTTACCGGCTAGATCGATGTGACATCGAGTCGGGGTCCTGACACAGTACTACCTCGCACGAGGCGCGGTACTACCGTGGAGGCGCGGATGTAAAAACTTACATCCGCTCTTACTACCGTGACGCCGCGGTACTAGGTAGGAGGGCCACAGTACTACGACTCCGGGCGAGCGGTACTACCATGGGCTCCTGCGGTACTACCGCGCTGGACGAGCGGTACTACCGTGGGGGCGCGGATGTAAAAAATTACATCCGCCCCTACTACCGTACCGGAGCGGCACTAGGCTGGGAGCCACGGTACTAAGGCTCCAGAGGAGCGGTACTACCGTGACCCACAGTGGTACTACCGCAGGTGCTTGCGGTACTACCGCTCCATAGAGCAGTACTACCGCAAGTACAACAGTGGCCGTCTGATTATGCACATCTAGGATAATGGAAAGACGTCCCAAGGTGCAAGGAAAGGTAGGATATGTGTACGTGTTGATTCCACCCAACCTTTCCGACACGGACCCCCTCTTAATAGTACGGCTCTCCTATGACTCAAATCCACCAAAGAGAAACGTAGAGCAACGCCGTCTTCAATAGTCTCCGAGGTGCACCGAATCGTCTCGTGCCTAGTGATGAAGTGTCTGAGAAAGTCAAGGCACACGATTAGTCCGCAAAAGCATTGTCATCAATCACCAAAACACTTAAGGGATAAAAGTGCCCTTACAATCTCCCCCTTTTTGATGGATTGATGACAATACGGGATTTGCACATAGAAGAGATAATATTGAGCAAAGGCAAACCCCACCTCTCTAAAAAATAGACGGGCTCCCCCTAGATGTGTGCAATCTAGATGAATGATTTGGACTGCATAGCACACAAACTAGGATCAACACTCCCCCTATGTTTTAGAGACCAAGGCATGATAATTAACATCTAAGTAGAGCATAGCATATAGGTAGCACAATGTATCACAAGCTCGCTAGGATAGATAGAGTGCATAAGTCTGTCACCAAACGAAGTAAAGCAACCCAAAGCAACTGAAACGAGGTTCAACACGAGAAAGCAGCAAACACAACGAACACGAATGACGATGCAAATCCCTACACTCTCCCCCCCTTTGGCATCAAGACGCCAAAAAGGCAAAGAGGACACCTACACACAAGGGGTGGCTCAAGCAGGGAACTCATCCCAAGCCTCTTGGTCAGACTCCTCAGCGACAGGGATGGTCTCCTTGACGTCCTCCTCAAAATCAGTCCATTTCTAGCATTGCTTCTCCATCCACTCGGCCTCTGGGGTGATGCGATCCTCAGAACCACCAGACACATCCTCACCATACAGCTTCAAGATCTTCTTGTCTCGGCGGCGACTCTCCTTAGATGCCATGTGAGTCCTGTACTGTCCCTTGGCTTGCATGCAGAAAAGAGTCTTCATCTTGTCCTTCAGCTTCTTGGCCCACGAAGGCATAGAGGAACTCCGGGACGACCTAGCAGCACGGTCCTCAACAACATCCTCGGCCCCAGCATCCTCCTCATCAATAGCAGCCCTAGCAGCAGTCGCCTCAGCACGAGTAGTAGTGTTGGCCCATTGGGGCTTGACACGCAGACAGATGGGATCATGGCGAATCCAGTGAGGGGCAAGGAACTCCTCACCAGGGAACATCTTCTCCCATGTCTTCGAGATCAGCAGAAACAGATAGGGCCCATAGATAGGCACCTTGCGGTTGAACACCGCAAACCGAAGCTCACACCACATGATGTGTGAGACATCAAGTGGCTAAGTCTGAGACAACCGAGCCTCCTCGCAAATGAGCATCATATCCACCATATAAGCATGAACCTTCTCCTTGTCACCAATGCGAGGGAACAAGGAGTTGCGGAAGATGCGATACATGATATCCAGAAAAGAGTTGAGCACCAACCCCGTCTTACCATTGGCGAATGCCTTCTCAACATAGTATGGTCCAAGCTTGTCCTTGTTGGCATATTCAGAGTTGGCATGGGGGCGAACACCCACGGGAGAGTCGAGCCCGTCATCAGGAACCTGGAGCAAATCCATGAACTCCTTCCAGGTAGCAGTCAGCTGACGGCCATTGGTCATCCAGGTCGTCCGCCGCTCCTCATTAGAGTGAAAGTATACCGAGGCAAAGAACTGACAGATAAGCTCAGGGTCATAGTCAAGGTGAAAGGATATCACATGTTCAATGCCAAACTGCTCCACCAAGTCCAGAGCCTCTCCAAAGTATGCACGGAACTTGTCCTTCCTCATGTGATGCATTTCAATCCATTTCACATCCACGTAGGTATTCTGCTTGTTCTTGATGACATCCAGATAAATGAGAGTCTGTTGCTTGTTCCAAAACAGCTCACAACCTCTGACAGTGGCACGAGGGTGCACATACGGGTGGAGTTGCCTGAGACGGACGTACTCATATTCGGGTATCTCGTCCATGCCCTTAGCGGCTTCCTTGTGCTTGCTAGCAGATGACTTGACATTGCGCTTGGGGGCAGAAGAGCCCTCCGGTGCTTCACCTGGGTTGCGCAGATGCTTGGAGCCCGTGTCACGACTGGGATTGGAACGGCGAGAGCCACCACCCGAGACACGAACACAAAACACCAACGAAACGCAAAGAGGATCAATGCAAAGACCAAGGCAAAGCACAAGAAACTCATAGAAAGTATACGTGAAAAGTTTCCATGAGGTAGATGTGAAGAACGGTAGTACTGCCAGATCCTGCGGTACTAAAATATTAGTACCGCTCCAGGGCGCGGTAGTACCGTGCGAGGCACGGTAGTACCATGGATGGAGCGGTAGTAGAGTTTTAGTGCCGCGGGGAGTGCGGTAGTACCGCGCCTGAGGGCGGTAGTACCGGACGAGCGGTAGTACCACGCCAGAAGGGCGGTAGTACCGCACCGCGTCAGATCCAAACGATGTTTTGAATCGGAAAATAACCGCGAAACCCCGGCAGTGCTACGGTGATCAAATCTAGCACAGGACAAAGTACAAGTATAATTCCTACGCACTACTACGCTCCTTCATCCTACTCTTGCAAAGATTAAGCCTAGGAATCTTAAGAACACACAAGTCTCCCCCAAAACTTAGAGACAACAAACACAACAACAAGGAGAGGGAGTTGGGGAAAGACCTTGGTCCATAGCAAGAGCATGTGGTGGGGAACGATCCCACCGGTCGGAATCACGGGAGGTCAGCCGGAGGCGGAGATCCGTTCTTGAACGACGGAGAGAGAGAAAGACAAGATGGGGAACTGGCAAATGGGTATGGGGGAGTTAGAACTCCCCCTGCCCGACCTTATCCCCACACGCCCGACCCGTCGCGGTAGTACCGCTGGTCATTGCGGTAGTACTGCTTAGGCGGAAGTACCGCTCTCCCAGGTGGCAGTAAAAAATTACTGCTATGTGGGGGCGGTAGTACCGTGCTCCCCTCTCGCGGTAGTACCGTAGCAGCTGCGGTAGTACCGTGAGCTCAAGAAAATGCAAGTTTCTACAGACAAAAAGCGATCTTTGCAAAGAAACTTTTCAGCACAAAGGACACCACAAGAACACGAACAAACCAAAGGGCAACAAGAAACAACCGCGCAACCTAACCTCTCCAAAGGAGAGGGCGGTGGCCGGTGCCACCTATGTTTGAGTTAGTTGGTATGGCACCGCAAAGAACTATCCTTGGGCCCATGACCAAAACTCGTCTTTGAAGCACAAGTACCATCAAAAATGGCTAATGTGAAAGAGTTGATCTATTTATGCATAATGGGGGGAGGGAAAGTTCATTGAGAGAACAACACTCCCCCTATGTCCATGCCTACACCAAAACTAGACAACAAGTTGAGTGTGGTGGGGGGTGCACGAGTTCAAGACACATTGCTCGAATCAATGATATTTAGCTCATGCCTTAACTCGCGAAGTCTTGCTTCATCCAAGGGTTACGTGAAAATATCTGCAAGGTTATCATGAGTGTTGACATACTTGAGCTCGATCTCCCCTCGCCTAATGTGATCCCTGATGAAATGATGCCGAATCTCAATATGCTTCGTCTTGAAGTGTTGCACCGGGTTGAGAGAAATCTTGATGGCACTTTCGTTGTCACACCAAAGAGGCACTTTGTCACAGATGACACAGTATTCCTTTAAAGTTTGCCTCATCCATAATAGTTGTGCACAACAACTACCGGCCGCCACATATTCCGCTTCAGTGCACGAGAGAGACACACAACTTTGCTTCTTGGAAGACCAACTCACCAAAGAGCACCCAAGAAATTGGCACCCTCCGGAAGTGGACTTCCTATCCACTTTGTCTCCCGCCCAATCGGAGTCCGTAAAACCTTCAAGCTTGAAGTTTGCCCCTCTTGGGTACCATAAGCCAAAGTTTGGGGTATGAGCCAAATATCGAAAGATTCGCTTGACCGCCACATAGTGACTTTCCTTCGGTGCGGCTTGAAACCGTGCACACATTCTCACACTCAACGTGATATCTGGTCTAGATGCACAAAGGTAAAGCAAGGAGCCAATCATGGAGCGATATACCTTTTGATCCACCGCTTTACCATTGGGATCAATGTCAAGTTGGCATTTGGTGGGCATTGGTGTAGAAGCCGGCTTGACATCACTTAGTTTGAATCTCTTTAGCATGTCTTGAGTGTATTTGGATTAGTTGATGAAGGTTCCTTCTCTTCTTTGTTTGATATCAAAACCAAGGAAGAACTTCAACTCTCCCATCGAAGACATCTTGAACTTGTTATACTCGAAGTTGTTGAGTTCTTCATGCATGGCATTAAGCCAATCCGAGTCTTCGAGCGCCTCATAGACCTTATGGGGTTCACACAAGAGACAAACGCATGATGTTCACAATAGTTTGCTAATTGTCTACGAGTGCTTACCCCCTTTCTTAGGCTTCCAACCACATTCTCCATGAGATGACCTTTCGTGGTGAGCTTGGAAGCAATCTTCGCGGCACGATGCTCTAATTCCTCCTCGGATGTGGAAGGAGGAGGGTTCACTTGATCATCTTGAGCGTCGTCATGAGCTTGTTCTTGATCTTGAGCTTGCTCATGATCTTGAACTTGCTCGAAGGGGAGAACTTGACCTTGGGCATCATGTGGAGGTTCACCACCATCTTGAGATTGATCTTGCCCTTGGTCTTGTTCCTGAGGTTGAGGGCCTACACTTTGTTCTTCGGAAGCGTGTGGGTCTTGAGTAGGTGAAGGCTCCACTGGAGTGGAGCATTGTCCTTCTCCTTCGGCCACAAGGGGTTCCTCAATGGGTAGAATATGACCAATACCCATTCTTCTTATGGCTTGGGGAGGAATTTCATCACCTACATCACAAGTACCACTTTGCTCCACTTGGGAGCCGTTATTTTCGTCAAACTCCACGTTACACGTGTCCTCAATGAGTCCATTGGGCTTGTTGAGAACACGGTAAGCATGAGAGTTTGTAGCATAACCAACAAATATGCCCTCATGAGATCTAGCCTCAAATTTAGACAACTGAACACCTTTCTTGAGAATGAAACACTTACACCCGAACACCCGGAAGTACTTGAGATTGGGCTTGTTCCCGGTGAGTATCTCATATGGAGTCTTGTTCAAACCTTTGCGGAGATAGAGCCGATTGGATGCATGACATGCAGTGTTGATGGCTTCGGCCCAATAGTTGTATGGAGACTTGAACTCCGCCATCATGGTCCTTGCCGCATCCATCAATGTCCGGTTCTTCCTCTCCGCAACACCATTTTGTTGAGGGGTGTATGGTGCAGAATATTGGTGCTTGATCCCCTCATCACTAAGAAACTCATCCAAGGTGTAGTTCTTGAATTCGGTGCCGTTGTCACTTCTTATTGTCAAGATCTTTGCATTATGTTGGTGTTGAGCTTCATTTGCAAAGTCGATGACGGTTTGTTGAGTCTCACTCTTCCTCTTGAAGAAGTATACCCAAGTGTATCTTGAATAATCATCCACAATCACCAAGCAATACTTTCTACCCCTAAGACTATCAAAGGATGGAGGCCCAAAGAGGTCCATGTGCAGGAGCTCCAAGGGTCTCTTCGAGTAGATGATAGTCGTGGGAGGGTGAGCTGTCTCATGAAGCTTTCCTTCGATACAAGCACTGCAAACACGATCTTTGGCAAAACTAACATTCGTTAGTCCATGAACATGGTCCCCCTTGAGAAGACTTTGCAAAGATCTCATATTGACGTGGGCTAAACGGCGATGCCAAAGCCATCCCACATCAACTTTAGCCATTAGGCATGTCGCGGTCTTAGTGGGTTGCTTCGAAAAGTTAATCACATAGAGACCGTTCTCGACATGCCCAACAAAGGCTACATTAAGAGTCTTTCTCCACAAGAGGGCCACGGTATCAATATCAAAGAAGGTGGCAAAGCCCATGAGTGCGAGTTGATGAACGGAAAGTAAATTAAACGCAAGGGACTCAACAAGCATGACTTTCTCGATCGTTAGATCATGAGAAATGACAACCTTGCCAAGACCCAATACCTTAGAATGTGAGGCATCACCCCATTCGACATTGGTAGGCATAGATGGGATCTTGTGCACATGCACCACCAAGTCCTTGCTCCCGGTCATATGATTTTTAGATCCACTATCGAGAAACCATGATCCCCCACTGGAAGCAAACACCTACAAGAGATCAATGCTTGGTTTTAGGTACCCATTGAGTAATGGGTCCTTTGATGTTAGTGACAAGGGTCTTACGAACACAAATATACCATTCAATGTACTCATAAGAAGAACCAACAAATTTAGCATAAACATGCCCATCACTAGCACGGCACAACACATAAGAGGGGTTAAAGTCACCGGCTTTGTTGGTAGAGATGGCTTTGCGCTCTTTGGCATCGCCACTCTTCACATTGTTATTCTTCTCCTTAGGAGCACCCTCTCCATCCTTCACAAAGGTTTGCTTGAGTGGGGGAGGTCGATTGGTCTTGTTATTCTTCTCCTTGTTCTTGTTCTTGTTCTTGGACTTGGGCGAGAACCCAACTCCCTCCTTGCCCACAACTTCCTTTTGATTGCTCAAAAGGTCATTTAGGTTCTTCTAACCTTGTATGCATGACACAAGACCTTTCTCGAGTTGTTCCTTCAACTTGGCATTCTACTCCACAAGGTGCACATGCTCACAACATGGGTTAGTAGCATTTGCATTATCAATTAAGACCATGTGAGGAAATGTGGCCTTTTCCTTGGTTAGATTAACTTGGAGTTGAGCATGAGACTCCTTGAGGTTTGCATGACTACCTTTCAATACCTTATGGGCCTTGTCAAGTACATCAAACTCCTCCTTGAGTCTAGCATGATCAACCCCAAGTTTAGCCTTCTCGGAAGTTAGAACACGAGTCACAACAAGAGCATGATCAAGATCTTTCTTTAATTTGGCATGGTCATCGTTGTGTGACTCCTCAAGAGCCAAACGATGCCCACGCTCTTCCTCAAGAGCATTAGATAGATCCAATATCTCATCAGCATAATCATGACTATGACCTTCCATCTTAGAGATGGTTTCTTCATGAGCCTCAATCATGTCATTGGCTTCACCAAGTTTTTCCAAGAGAGCAACGAAGTGCTTCTTGGATTTGCCCTTGAGCTTACTCATGAAGGACTCAAATTCATTTACCTCCTCATTAGACCCCTTACCATTATCAAAGTCATCCGTTGAAGGAGGGTTAGGAATAATGGTGGTTTTGATGTTGGGGGTTACCTTGTTGGTGGCCTTAGCCGTGAGGCACTTGGCGGTGATGTTCTCGTTAGGTGAATCGAAGAGAGACACCCGGGGAGTTGTGACAATGGCACCGGATGCCATGGCCATTGTTTCACTATCTTCATCATCATCGTCATCCTCATGGTATTCTTATTGAACCACCAACCCGCGAGTAGGAGTCTTCTTGGTGAAGTTGTTCTTGTTGGGGAAGGACTTGGCTTTGTATTTTCGGATGAACTAGCCACCATTGTCTTCCCGCTTCTCGTAAGGACAATCCGCAATGAAATGGCTCACATTGCCACAGTTGAAACAAGTTCTAACTCGTTGCTTGCCCTTGAGGCCACTTGAGTTGTTCTTGTTGAAGTTGGGTCTTGTATTCTTCTTACTCCAAAATTGTCTTGAGGCAAGAGCCATGTGCTCATGATAATCATACTTCGTGTCTTCTGGATTTCTCTCCTCATCTTCCTCTTCTTCTTCTTCTTCCACACTAACCTTGGCCTTCAAGGCAAGATTGGGCTTCTTTGCCCTTTGAGAACGGAGCACCGCATTGTCGGCGGTCTTGTCCAAGATGCTCATTGCAACAAACTCATCTAACACTTCACTTGAGGTCATGGAGTGAAAGTCCGGTCTTTGACAAATGACGGAGGACATGGCCTTGTTTTAGGGCATCATGGCCTTGAGGAACTTGCACTTGATCCAATTGTCATCCGTGTCCTTGCTCCCATGATGTCGGAGTGCGACTGCGAGTTTGGTCACTCTTTGAAAGAGCTCACGAGGTTCTTCATCCTCTTTCGTTGCAAACTCATCGGCTTCATCTTGCACTACTTCATAGTTGGGGCGTTGAATGCCCGCACTTCCTCGATAGAGAGACTCAACACATTTCCATGCTTCTTTAGCCATGACATGAGGTCGAAGATGAGGGAGATCTTCGGGAAGGATTGCATCTTGGATGATGAAGAGAGCACTCTCATTGAATTGATTGTCCACTTCTTCTCGAGGGGTGAACTTGCTTGGGTCATGAGGATAGAAACCTTCTTCAATGATTCTACAAAGGTTAGTATTCACATGTTTTAAATGACGCTTGAAGCGATAAACCCAAGAATCAAAATCTTCATTTTTCACATATTTAGGAGGAGGACCGGCATGATTCAAATGAGTAGAGGGGATCGGTCTTGTATACACTGGGGGTTCCACATTGGCAAAGATGCCGGTGCCATTTCTACCACTAGTAGAAGGACTCTTTTCACTATTAGCTCCCCCCTTATCGGAGGTAGCATCCGTCACCTTGTTAGTGGGATCACCCACTTTCATCGGCGAGGTAGATAGTTTAAGTCCGTCTAGGAATTCAGAAAACATGCTTTTAACCTCGGCCGTCATGGAGGTTTTCAATGTGTCTAAAGCCACATTGAATTCCTCACGTGAGACCGAGGTTCCCCCTTCAGCCGAAGACGAGATGGGATTCACACTGGAGTGCTCCTCCGCACCGTCGTGGGTGTCAACCATACTCTTCGGACGACAAAGTCCTTAATAAAGAGACGAGGCTCTGATACCAATTGAAAGGATCGATATGGTTGACTAGAGGGGGGGTGAATAGGCAACTAACAATTTTTAAGCTTTTCTTTAACAATTTAAACCTTGGAACAAAATAGGTTGTCTAGATATGCAACTACTTGGACAACCTATATGATGCAATGACAACTAGAACACAAGCAAGCAAGAGATACAACACAAGTAAGCTTGCACAAGTAAAGGCGTGAAATAACCAAGAGTGGAGCCGGTGAAGACGAGGATGTGTTACCGAAGTTCCTTCCTTTTAAATGGAAGTACGTCTCCGTTATAGTGGTGTGGAGGCACAATGTTCCCCAAGAAGCCACTAGGGCCACCGTAATCTCCTCACGCCCTCACACAATGCGAGATGCCATGATTCCACTATTGGTGCCCTTGAAGGCGGCGACCGAACCTTTACAAACAAGGTTGGGGCAAGCTCCACAACAATTGGAGGCTCCCAACAACACCACGAAGCTTCACCACAATGGAGTATGGCTTCGAGGTGACCTCAACCGTCTAGGGTGCTTGAGGGAGTTCCGGACTAGGGGGTGTCCGGATAGCCAAACTATCCTTGGCGTGGAAGGCAAGCTTGGTGATACGAATATGTAGATCTCCTACCATTGTAACCGACTCTGTGTAACCCTAGCCCTCTCCGGTGTCTATATAAACCGGATGGCTTTAGTCCGTAGGACGAACAACAATCATCCATAGGCTAGCTTCTAGGGTTTAGCCTCCTTGATCTCATGGTAGATCTACTCTTGTAACACACATCATCAATATTAATCAAGCAGGACGTAGGGTTTTACCTCCATCAAGAGGGCCCGAACCTGGGTAAAACATCGTGTCCCTCGTCTCATGTTACCATCCGCCTAGACGCACAGTTCGGGACCCCCTACCCGAGATCCGCCGGTTTTGACACTGACATTGGTGCTTTCATTGAGAGTTCCTCTGTGTCGTCGCCAATAGGCTCGATAGCTTCTTCGATCGTCATCAACGACATAGTCCAGGGTGAGACCTTCCTCCTCGGACAGATCTTTGTATTCGGCGGCTTTGCACTGCAGGCCAATTCGCTTGGCCATCCAGAGAAGATCGAAAGCTACGCCCCTGGCCGTCAGGTTAGATTCGGAAGTTTGAACTTCACGGCCGACATCCGTGGGGACTTGATCCTCGATGGATTCGAGCCACAGCCGAGCATGCTGCACTGTCACGATGGGCAGGATTTAGCTCTGCTGCCGGACAGTACCCTGGAGGCCGCACTCGAGCCCGCTCCGATCTTCGATTCGGAGCCAGCTGCGCAGACCGAGGACGGATGGCTAGACATCGCCTCGGGGGCTTCCACCTCCACGGTGATAGAGCCAAACACTGATCTTGTCCCTCACGAAGCTTGTGACTTCGAGGTGCTGGACTCCTCGCTGGACCCCGAACCTCCCGCGCCCCCTCCGATCGAATCCGATTGGGCGCCGATCATGGAGTTCACCGCGGCAGACATCTTTCAACACTCACCTTTCGGCGACATCTTGAGTTCGCTAAAGTGTGTCTCGTTATCAGGAGAGCCCTGGCCGGACTGCTGTCAGGATGGTTGGGATGCGGACGACAAAGAAATTCAAAGCCCACCCCCCACCCACTTGGTAGCCACTGTAGATGATCTAACCGACATTCTAGACTACGACTCCGAGGACATCGACGGTATGGACGACGATGCCGGAGACGACAAAGAACTAGCGCCAACCGGGCACTGGAAAGCCACCTCATCATATGACATATACATGGTGGATATCCCAAAGTATGGGAATGGCGAAGGAACACGGGAGGATGACCCCTCCAAGAAACAGCCCAAGCGCCAACGTCAGCGGCGCCGCTCTAAATCCCGCCACAGCAAGAATGAAGATTCCGGCACCGGAGATAATAATACACCGGACAGTGCCGAAGATAACCCACTCCAGCAAGATGCAGCGCAGGAGGACGGAGACGCCAGCCCTCATGAGAGAGCGGTAGAAGAAGAGGTAGAGGATTATATGCCTCCCTTCGGAGACGAGGCAAGCCTCGACGACGATGAATTCGTCATGCCTGAGGATCCCGTCGAACAAGAGCATTTTAAACGCAGGCTTATGGCCACGGTGAACAGCCTCACAAAAAAGCAGCAACAGCTTAGAGCTGATCAAGATCTGCTAGCCGACAGATGGACTGAAGTCCTTGCGGCCGAAGAGCATGAGCTCGAACGCCCCTCCAAAAGCTACCCTAAACTCAAGTTGCTCCCCTGATTAGAGGAGGAAGCGTATGAACCCGCATCACCAGGAGACAATACGGCTGACCGACCACCCCGTGGTCGCGACAGAGAGGCCTCTAGGCCCTTCACTAGACCTGTACCCCGGCATCGCTCGAAAAGCACAAGGCCACAGGGGAACGCTCCGGACTTGCGAGATATATTGGAGGATAAGGCAAGACAATCAAGATCGATCTATGGATCACGTGGGCGCCCCATGGTACGTGAAGACAACCATCGCCCCAGACGCAGTAAGTCCGGCCGGGCCGAACAAAACAGACAAAGCTCTTTTGAGCTCCGTCGTGATATCGCCCAGTACAGAGGCGCCGCACACCCACTATGCTTCACAGATGAAGTAATGGATCATCAAATCCCCGAAGGGTTTAAACCCGTTAATATCGAATCTTATGATGGCACAACAGACCCCGTGGTTTGGATCGAAGACTATCTTCTTCACATCCACATGGCCCGCGGTGACGATCTTCACGCCATCAAATATCTCCCCCTCAAGCTTAAAGGACCAGCCCGGCATTGGCTTAACAGCTTGCCAGCAGAGTCAATTGGGAGTTGGGAAGACCTGGAAGCCACATTCCTCGATAACTTCCAAGGCATGTATGTGCGACCACCAGACGCTGATGACCTAAGCCACATAATTCAGCAGCCAGACGAATCGGCCAGACAATTCTGGACACGGTTCTTAACCAAGAAAAACCAAATCGTCGACTGTCCGAATGCGGAGGCCCTCACGGCCTTCAAGCATAACATCCGCGACGAGTGGCTTGCCCGGCACCTGGGACAAGAAAAGCCGAAATCCATGGCAGCCCTCACATCACTCATGACCGGTTTCTGCGCGGGCGAGGATAGCTGGCTAGCACACAGCAACAACCTCAGCAAACATTCTGGTAGTCCGGATTTCAAGGACCGAAATGGCAGGTCGCGTCGTAACAAAAACAAGCGCCGCATCAACGGCGACAATAGTGAGGATACGGCAGTCAATGCCGGATTCAGAGGCTCTAAACCCGGTCAGCGGAAAAAGCCATTCAAAAGAACTGCTCCGGGTCCGTCCAATTTGGACCGAATACTCGACCGCTTGTGCCAGATACATGGCACCCCTAAAAAGCCAGCTAACCACACCAATAGGGACTATTGGGTATTCAAGTAGGAAGGCAAGTTAATTGCCGAAAACAATGACAAGGGGCTGCATAGCGATGACGAGGAAGAGATTCGACCGCCGAACAACGGTGTGGTCCACAGGTGCGGACGGTGAACATGATATACGCAACGCATATACCCAAAAGGGAGCGGAAGCGTGCACTCAGGGATGTATACGCGATGGAGCCAGTCACCACGAAGTTCAATCCATGGTCCTCCTGCCCGATCACTTTTGACCGAAGGGACCACCCCACCAGCATCCGCCACGGTGGATTCGCCGCATTGGTCCTAGACCCAATCGTTGATGGATTTCACCTCACCAGAGTCCTGATGGACGGCGGCAGCAGCCTGAACCTGCTCTATCAGGATACAGTGCGCAAAATGGGCATAGATCCCTCAAGGATTAAACCTACCAAGACGACCTTTAAAGGCGTCATACCAGGTGTAGAAGCCAATTGTATAGGCTCAGTTACACTGGAAGTGGTCTTCGGATCCCCGGATAACTTCCGGAGCGAGGAGTTAATCTTCGACATAGTTCCGTTCCGCAGCGGCTATCATGCCCTGCTCGAACGTACCGCGCTCGCAAAGTTCAACGCGGTGCCGCACTACGCATACCTCAAGCTCAAGATGCCAGGCCCTCGAGGAGTCATCATGGTCAACGGAAACACTGAACATTCTCTCTGTACGGAGGAACATACAGCGGCTCTCGCGGCAGAAGTACAAAGCAGTCTCTTAAGACAATTCTCGAGTCCGGCCGTTAAACGGCCGGACACAGCTAAGCGCGCCCGGAGTAACCTACAACAAGACCACCTGGCACGTTCTGAGCACACGTAGCAGTGCGGCCCCATCCCCAGCCCGTGTAAAACGTCAAGACAGGTCCTTCACGTACACCATGATGCTCTGAAGATACCATGGGCATGGGGAGAAGGGCGCGACCACGATAGGCCCAGACTGTGGTTCAACCACACCAGGGGCTCTTAAGTGTGTCGTTCTTTTTTTCTTTTTTTTCTTTTTCTATTTACCCACAGGACTCCATTTGTCAGAGGCCCTGCCCGGCAATAGACCTGCCGAACTCACGATGCAACAGCCAGGGAAGAAGAAAGGCTACAGCGAATATCCAGGTGGTCTCCATTACGAGCATTAAATTTGTTTTATGCACCATTCCGCAGCCTACCCCTGGAGGGGGACATATTTTACAGTCCCATCCCTTGCTTATCGCACCATTTGTATCGTTCTGCACAGCAGTTTTTCTTGAATAAGTAATGCAGCACCCTTTCGCTTCCAATTGCATTTCTCTTTTATACATATGTTCATTTATGACATTACGCATCCGTACGTTTTGGTATGGCTAAAATACACCAGGGGCTTATGTTTCCCGCATCATGGTGTGATAAGTCCGAACACTTTCACAAGTGCGGCACCCTGAACTTATAGCACTATATGCATCAGCTCCGAATCATGTCTTGGGTCAATAGTTGGGTTTGCCCGGCTCCCATGTCTTGGTACCTTACATTCCGTTGTATCGGCTAAGGTAGCACTGGGAGAACCACTGCGATTGCGCCCCAGTTGAGCTGGGTTAACGCCTCAGTGGAGAAAGCTAAAACTGACCGTCATGATGAGGCGAGAGCTGGTCGCTATTCGAGAGGTTTTTGCGAGTCCTTAAAGACTTATGCCGCTTAGAGCGAGGAGCCGGATTTTGTCCGGCCCAGGCGTGGATAGCGCCCTAAATTCGGCCTTCCGAAGACTAGGGGCTTCGCCGAAATTTAAAATTATAGAATTCTATGGCTAAGTGAGAGTGTTCAAGAATTATAAGTCCGGTTGCCTTGTTCGTTGTGTTGAGCGCCTCCCTAGATGGACCCAAATATGGGAACAAGAGCGCTCAAATTTATCCTGAACACCCCAGCACTCGTGGCTTGGGGGCTGAAGACGACGACTTGCCATCTCTCAGATTTGATAAATAGCCACACAGGAGGTAATATTTTAATTTAAAAGCATTGCTTAGCGCAAATGAACTAAGTTTTCAGCGCACAGGATAACAAAATGCGAGTCTACTCAAATATTACATCTTTGGAGCACTCACCCGCAATAGTGCGGGCACCCTTCAGCACACTCTTATAATACATCTCGGGCATGCGTTGCTCCTTGCCCTCTGGTGGTGGGTCCGTCACAAGCCTCTAGGCATCCATCTTGCCCCAGTGCACCTTTGCGCGGGCAAGGGCCTGACGGGCACCCTCAATACAGGCGGAGTGCTTGATGACATCAACCCACGGGCACGCATCCACCAGCCGCCGCACCAGGCCGAAGTAGCTCCCAGGCCTGGCCTCCTTAGGGCACAGCCGAACTATGAGGCCCTTCATGGCCTGTTCGGCCGCCTTGTGGAGCTCGACCAGCTGCTTCAGCCGGTCGCTAAGGGGCACCAGATGTCCGGCCTCAGCATATTGAGACCAGAAGACCTTCTCCGTCGAGCTCCCCTCCTCGGCCCGGTAAAATGCGGCAGCATCAGACACACTGCAAGGAAGATCTGCGAACGCTCCTGGAGAGCTCCGAATTCGGGTAAGCGACAGGTAATTAACACTCACATGCTTACTTTGCATGAAAAATGCCTTACCCGCTGCTATTTTCTTTACCGCCTCGATCTCCTGGAGGGCCTTGTAGTCTTCGGCCTTAGCGGCTTTGGCACTCTCAAGAGCCGTTGCAAGCTCAGACTCTCGAGTCTTCGAGTCACGCTCCAGGCTCTCATGTTTCTGCACGAGATCCTGGAGATCTTGCTGTACCTCCGCCACCCGCGCATCCTGCTTCTCTCGCTCGGTGCGCTCCGCAGCCGCATTGCGTTCGGCCGCGGCCACCGCCTCTTTCAGGGTCGCCACCTCGTTAGTGGCCCCTGCAATACCCATGTTATCCTTGTCATTCTTTTTGCAACCAAAATCCTTTTCTGTAAGGTGCAATTTTAATAAGGTGTCACTCACCTTCCTTGTCCTCGAGCTACTTCTTGGCACGGCCGAGCTAGTTCTCGGACCGCTCGAGGTTTTCCTTCAAAGTATTGACCTCCGCAGTCAGTGCGGCAGAGGTCAGCAGCGCAGCCTGCAATCCCATATTGACATATTTTTTATGACTCCTGCGTATATCTTTTTTAAGATCCTCAGTCCGGCTTTTCTTTCCGAACACCGAACCGAGCATCAGGGGCTACTGTCTATGTGGTACCATTTTATACATATTGAAATTCTTACCTCAAAGCCTGTTAGCAGGCTGTTGCAGGCTTCGGTCAGCCCGCTCTTGGCGAGCTGCACCTTCTAAATCACAGCACTCATAACAGTGCGGTGTTCCTCTTTGATGGAGGTGCCGTTGAGCGCCTCCAGCAAATTATTCGGCACCTCCGGTTGGACGGAGGCAGCCGGCGTCACGGTCTTGCCCTTCTTGCGAAGGGGTCGCCCGCCGGACTTTGGAGCCACTGTGGGTTCCGGGGCCGAGTCTGGTGCAAAGACTGGGAGGTTGTCCTGCGACACCACTGGGGCCCTCTCCTCCTGGTGGGTCCCTTCCTGGGATCCCACCTCGGCATCATCCGCGTCACGGGGGGTGGAGGCAGTCGGAAGAGAATCCATATCCGACGCACCTAAGGACCCGCTCGACGAGCTGGGAAGATCATCCTTAGGCGGACTGCAGGGTTGTATGCGGCATTAGAAAGACATTATGTGGCGGAAAATAAAAACCTTGAAGTTATTCGGGAGTCCGGATACTTACGATCTCGCCAGAGGCTTGGCCCTTGGAGGCCAGTCCTCGTCGTCGTCACTGGCGTTGGCAGAATAGTCCGGGGGAAGAGTTTTTCCCTTCTTGGACCCTTCGGCCTCCCTTGTTGGGGAGGCCTTCCTTTTCTTCCCTCCCCCTGCTGGGGGAGAGGCTTTCTTCTTCTCCTCCTCGCCTTGGTGGGAGGAGTCGACCTCTGATTCATCATCCGATAGCACCTGAAAATGGGAACTCTTCTGAGTCCCCGTGGCCTTCTTCTTGGCCTTCTTCTCTGGCACCACGTGGGGTGCCGGAGCCAGCAGCCCCGTTAGGCGGGCGTCCACTGGGTCCTCTGGCAATGGGGCCGGACAGATAGCCTGTGCGGCCTTCTTCAGCCAGTCCTGTCAAAGGAAAGGGAGTTTAGATCCCGCATAGAGTCAAACTATGGAAAACAAGTGTCCCTTAAAGGACAAAATAACTTACCTCATCAGGCGGACGCTCCAAGCTGAATCCGCGATCTTCGGTAGTGGATGCGGGAGCCTCGGCGCCTTTGAACAGCACCTTCCAGACCTCTTCGTACGTAGTGTCGAAGAGCCCATTCAAAGTCTGGTGCTGCACCGGATCAAACTCCCACATGTTGAAGCCCCGTCGTTGGCACGGGAGAAGCTGGCGGATGAGCATGACCTGGACTACGTTGACAAGCTTGAGCTTCTTGTCCACCAGCTTATGGACGCAGGCTTGGAGTCCGGTCAGCTCCTCCGAATCACCCCAAATACGGCCGCTCTCTTTCCAAGAGGTGAGCCGTGTGGGGATGCTAGATCTGAATTCGGGGGGCCGCTGCCCATTCGGGGTCACGCGGGCTCGGTGATGTAGAACCACCCCGATTGCCACCCCTTGATGGTTTCCACAAAAGTGCCCTCCAGCCACGTAACGTGGGACATCCTGCCCACCATGGTGCCTCCGCACTCCGCTTGGCTGCCCTTCACAACCTTCGGCTTGACACTGAAGGTCTTGAGCCACAAGCCGAAGTGGGGCTGGATGCAGAGGAAGGCCTCACACACGACGATAAACGCCGAGATGTTGAGGATGAAATTCGGGGCTAGATCATGGAAATCTAGGCCGTAGTAGAACATGAGCCCTCGGACAAAGGGATGGAGCGGGAAGCCCAGTCCACAGAGGAAATGGGGAAGAAATACTACCCTCTCATGGGGCATGGGGGTGGGGATGAGCTCTCCCTCGATGGGGAGCCGGTGCGCGATGTCGCTGGACAAGTATCCGGCGTCGCGCAGCTTCTAGATCCGCCCCTCCGTGATGGAGGAGGCCATCCACTTGCCTCCTGCTCCGGACATAGTTGGAGAAGGTTGAGGCGAGATGTGCTGGCTTGGCGCTGGAGCTCGGGTTCGCAGAGATGGATAAGCCAAGGAGGAAGAAGGCGCAGGTAAAAGGGTTGGATCTTTATCCCCTTATATGGGCGGACGGAAACATGCGTCCCCACCGGCCTGATAAAACTCGCTTATCCCCCAAGCGCCCCAATCAATGGCGCGGTTGGGTTACCCACGTCCGTATTGATGGGAATCCCGGAATAAGGGGAACATGATCTCTGCTTCGACAAGACGTGCCAAGGAAACCACTTTGCTAAACGCGCTGAGGTGGTACAATAAAAATGATTTAAGTAAAGGCTTGGTAGTGGTGTGACGTCACGCCGTCAAATACGTCAGCAGATTGAACTTGTGTAAATATTATTCTCTCTACAGTGGTATGTGGAAATTATTTTCCAGAGCTGGACACTATCCTGGTGTTCACAATCTTCTACGAATTATCCGGAGGGAGAACCCGCCTTGCAATGCCGAAGACAACATGCGCGCCGGACTCATCGTCATTGAAGCCTGGTTCAGGGGCTACTGAGGGAGTTCCGGACTAGGGGGTGTCCGGATAGCCGAACTATCATGATCGGCCGGACTCCAAGACTATGAAGATACAAGATTGAAGACTTCATCCCGTGTCCGGATGGGACTTTCCTTGGCGTGGAAGGCAAGCTTGGCGATACGGATATGTAGATCTCCTACCATTGTAACCGACTCTGTGTAATGCTAGCCCTCTCCAGTGTCTATATAAACCGGATGGCTTTAGTCCGTAGGACGAACAACAATCATACCATAGGATAGCTTCTAGGGTTTAGCCTCCTTAATCTCGTGGTAGATCTACTCTTGTAACACACATCATCAATATTAATCAAGCAGGACGTAGGGTTTTACCTCCATCAAGAGGGCCCGAACCTGGGTAAAACATCGTGTCCCTCGTCTCCTGTTACCATCCGCCTAGACGCACAGTTCGGGACCCCCTACCCGAGATCCGCCGGTTTTGACACCGACAGTGCTCAAACACCCAAGAGTAACAAGATCCGCTAGAGATAAGTGGGGGGAATCAAATCTCTCTTGGTGGAAGTGTAGATCGGAGCCTTGTCACCCAATCCCGAGAAAATCAACAAGTTTGATTGACTAGGGAGAGAGATCAGGCGAAAATGGAGCTTGGAGCAACAATGGAGCTTGGGGATGGAAGAGGTAGTCAACTAGAGGTAGGAGACACCCCTTATATAGTCATGGAAATGATCCAACCATTATCCACATGTTCAGCCCGCGACACGCGGTACCACCGCTCCAGTGGTGCGGTACTACCGCTCCCCATTGCGGTACTACCGCAAGGTAGGAAAGTTACTGCCTACGAAGAGCACGGATGAAATAAATTACATCCGTGTCTACTTCCGCTGAAAATGAGATGGTGCAAAAATCCGACGCGGTACTACCGTGCACGAGGCGCGGTACTACCGTGGAGGCGCGGATGTAAAAAATTACATCTGCTCCTACTACCGTGACGCCGCGGTACTAGGTAGGAGGGCCACGGTACTACGACTCCGGGGGAGCGGTACTACCGTGGGCTCCCATGGTACTACCGCGCTGGACGAGCGGTACTATCGTGGGGGCGCGGATGTAAAAAATTACATCCGCCCCTACTACCATACCGGAGCGGCACTAGGCCTGGGAGCCACAGTACTAAGGCTCCAGAGGAGCGGTACTACCGTGACCCACAGCGGTACTACCGCAGGTGCTTGCGATACTACCGCTCCATAGAGCAGTACTACCGCAAGTACAGCAGTGGTCGTCTGATTATGCACATCTAGGATAACGGAAAGATGTCCCAAGGTGCAAGGAAAGGTAGGATATGTGTACGTGTTGATTCCACCCAACCTTTCCGACGCGGACCCCCTCTTAATAGTATGGCTTTCTTACGACTCAAATCCACCAAAGAGAAAGGTAGAGCAACACCGTATTCAATAGTCTCCGAGGGGCACCGAATCGTCTCGTGCCTAGTGATGAAGTGTCTGAGAAACTCAAGGCACACGATTAGTCAGCAAAAGCATTGTCATCAATCACCAAAACACTTAAGGGATAAAAGTGCCCTTACACACCGGCGTACCATAGCCCATTCACTGCCAGTGGCGTCATCCTCGCCGGATCTGCTTCTACGGCCGCATCTACCCCTCCCACCTCCCCTAGAAACAAGTAGACTGCTCATCCACCACTATACCATAACCCATTCAGTGTCGGCCTTGTCCACGACACCGGATCTGTTTCACCGGTACTCTCGTCAACCGCCGTGCATCTGCAGCGGCTCATTCCTACTCCCCATCGGAGACGTTTCGTCCACACCCCCCGGAGCCGCCCCACTGATGCCCGCATCGACGGCCTCTGATCCTCTTCGCCGACACCTTCCTCAACCCTACCGGAGCCGCTTCGCTGACACCATTGTCAACCCTGCCGGAGTAGCTTCGCCTATCCCATTCTCAGCCCTACCGGGGCCGCTTTGCCAACTCACAAGTCCACGGCCTCAGATCCGCTTCCTCGCACCCTCATCCAACCTACCAGAGCATCTTCTGACGCCCTGTCCATGGCCGTAGATCCGCATCTTCGACACCACCCTTAACCCAACCACCGGAGCAGCTTCTGACGCCCCGTCCACGGCCACAGATTGCATCATCGACACCATCCTTAACCCAACCACCGGAGTAGCTTTTGACGCCCCATCCACGGCCACAGATCCGCATTGTTGACACCATCCTTAACCCAACCACCGGAGCAGCTTCACCTACGCCCTCGTCCACGGCCACAGATCCGCTTAGCCCAGACCGTAGTCCACCCTACCGGAGCCGCTCCACAAACACCCTACTCGATGGTTCTAGATCTCCTTACCGGACCCCGACAGCCAGCGCAGCGTCATCACCCTTGACGTTTCTAACCTGATTCCCACCGTTTGGAGAGATGCCAAGCACCCGCCATGGCCTAGGTACTTGTCACCTTTAAACACATCCAGCATCACCTGCCCGATGTACTTCAAATATACTAACCGGTCGCTGTTACCTGTTATGCAGCTGGAAAAAACTACAAGGATGATGTTTCTTCTGGATCTAGTAGCTTGGCCAACCAAGATCCTGGACTGAGGCATTGCTATGATCTTGTAAGTGAGTCTCTCTCTCTTGTATTGTTCTGTGCCTGCCAGCGTGCTTTGCTAGGATTTTTGACCAGTAATCCCTTTGTGCAGACAATGATTTCTACTACTGTCTGCTAAATTAGATATGTAGATGTCATACATGATACTACCTCATACCTCTGTTCCTAAATATAAGTCTTTCTATAGGTTCTACTATATGCTACATACGGAGCAAAATGAGTGAATCTACACTCGAAAATGCATCTATATACATCTGCATGTGGTCCATACTGGAATCTCTACAAAGACATATATTTAGGAACAGAGGCAGTATATTACACAAAATCGTAGGTGGCATGTAGGAATTCCAGTGCACTACATTAGGCTCCCTTAGAGTGCCTGAAAGTGCTAGTTATCGACTAGAGGGGGGTGAATAGGCGATTTTTATCAAAGTCTTCAAAACATGGAAGTTTCGAAGACAAACAATAGAAATGACCTAATTGATATGCAGCGGAAGATAAACTACAACAAGCAAACCATAGTCAAGTATGCAATAATGTGAAAGTATCAAGACTAATAGCAGCTTGGTAGTAAGGATCAGGATGGAAGATAGTATGAAGCCAATCGACGATAGTAGTCAAGCAATGAAGTCAAACAGGTATGAAAAATAGGCAATGACTTCACGAAGACAAACTTAAGGTAAAGGGAGTTAGAGGATAGAACCAGTCACTTGTTGAAGACACAAGATTTGTTGGACCAGTTCCAGTTGCTGTGACAACTGTACATCTGGTTAGGGAGGTTGAGATTCAACTCAGAAGACCGCGTCTTCACCTTATTCCCCTTGAGCTAAGGACACACAGTCCTCGCCCAATCACTCTGGTAAGTCTTCAAGGTAGACTTCCGAACCTTCACAGACTTTGTTCACCGGCGATCCACAATGACTCTTGGATGCTCAGAACGCGATGCCTAACCGGCTGGAGGATACACAGTCCTCAAGTGTAATAAGTCTTCAGGTCACTCAGACAGAAAGACTTCAGTGATGCCTAACACTCTTTGGCTCTGGGTGTTTGGGCTTTGTCCTCGCAAGGATTTCTCTCTCTCAAAGGCTTCGAGGTGGGTTGCTCTCAAACGACAAAAGCCGTAAACTAACTCTGAGCAGCCACCAATTTATGGTGTAGGGGGTGGGCTATTTATAGCCACAAGGCAACCCGACCTGATATGTCCGAAATGACCCTGGGTCACTAAGGAACTGACACGTGTTCCAACGGTCAGATTTCAAACACACACGGCAACTTTACTTGGGCTACAAGCAAAGCTGACTCATCCAGCTCTGGATAAGATTTGCTCTCATTGTCTTCGCTCGAAGACATAGGATTTGGGTTGAGCATCACTTCAGTCATTCTGACTTTGTTCACTTGGACCCCACTTAACAGTACGGTGGTTCCTATGACTCAACAAAGAAGAAAAGGAAACAACGAAACAACACAGTCTTCGCGCTCCATAGTCTTCACTCATTGTCTTCTCATGTCATAGTCTTCAATATGAATATCTTCACATACCACCATTGTCATCAATGTCTTCATACATTTTTAGGGGTCATCTCCGGTAGGTAAACCGAATCAATGAGGGACACTACCTGCGTTATCCTGCAATTCTCACAAACGCATTAGTCCCTCAACCAACTTTGTCGTCAATACTCCAAAACCAACTAGGGGTGGCACTAGATGCACTTACAATCTCCCCCTTTTTGGTGATTGATGACAAACTGGTTGAAGTTTTCAACGGGATAAAGTATGTGAAATTGTAAAGGATAGGATATTGTCTTCATAAGTGGCAAAGGCTCCCCCTGAAGATGTGCATATAAGTAATTTGCTTTTGGAATGCAAATGCACATGGCAGGTTGTACTTGTGGAGATCCTCTTCAACTTATGAAGATAATTCATCGTGCATGAAATGATATAACTAAGAGAATGACATGCATAATGAAAATGGACGTCTGCAGAATGATCTAAGTGCGGAAGTTATCATCGCACATGGAAAGCAAATAAGTAGCAGACGACCATCGAGTTTAAGTGTTACAACTCAAAGAACGAAATGTATCAAAAGCAAGAGTTGTAATCACTAGGCAAAATATAAAGCAACCGCCCATATGAACCCGCTTGAAGACTATCAAACTCACATGCTTCTCCCGCTTTTGTCAGTAATGACCAAAAAGGTTTGAAGACATAGAGCATCTACTCGTCCTCATGAGGAGTAGGTGAAGCAGCAGGGTTGTCGTTGTTGGTTGGCGGCGCAGACGAACTTGGTGCAGTGTCGATGCGTGCAGAAGTAGGGGGCGGTGAAGTAGCATCGTCTTCATCATCGATCACTTTGGCATTCACAGTTGCCGCGGAGGAAGAATAGTCAGAGTTTTCAAGGGATGGAGTTCGACGTAGGACAACATTCCGTGGAGGAGTAGAGTCAAACTTGAATCTTTCAGTGAAGCCATCGTCTTGAAGATCTGCTTCAGCACTGAGCAGTATCAAACTCTTCCATGATCGCCGACAGGTCTCGTGAGTGACAAAGGCATTCTTGGTGGCAAGATTTCGAATGCGATTGACGTCCACCAAGAGGCTTTGCATCTGTCGCTTGAGCCAAAAGTGATGCTTGTCTTGTTTCTGATGCAGTGCCACAAGAAGTTCTCGGTCATTTAGGACCCGAGAGCGCTTCTTAGGCCTTTGGGCAATTGTGCTCTCAGTAGCTTCAGTTGGTGCACGATGAGGCAGACGAGTGTTCCCAGCCATTGGATAGACACGAGTTACTGCTTGGACTCCTTCCATGGGCTGAGTGAAGCTTTGGTGTTCAGCATTTTGAAGACAAAGAGGCTTCTTAGCTGGCTCAGGGTATATGGCTTCAACTGACATATCAACCTCTGGTAGAAAGATCAGATGATTGCGAGCAGAGGGTTGATAGTTGATAGCAGAGTGTAGCTTGATGAGGCGCATGACCCATGGAGCATAGAATTTCAGGCCAAAAAGGTCAGATCCAGATGCAGCCAGTTGCCGGAGGAAGAATTCTTGTGCATTGAAGCTGATGCCATTGAGGATGTAAAAGACCAATGTCTTCATGGCTCCTTCAAGTTTTGCAGCTGATGAATGCCCTTTGATAGGCCATAGAGTCCGCCTGATGATGTGATATATTGTGCGAGGCAGATACTCAAGGTCATCAACAAAGAACTCCTTTGGGTATTCAGCGTCATGTGGCAAAGGCTTCATCATGCTCAACATCTGGCTCATGTTGGGTTCTGGCTTATGGAAGATGCTCTCCAGTGCATTGCGGTGGAGTTGACAATCAGGTTCGTACAGCTCTCCGGGAGTGGATAACCCTGTAAGCTCAATGATGTCAAGAGCTTTGGCTTCATGATGAACATTTCCTGTCATCCACTCGAGAACCCATGTCTTTGTATCCCTGTTGTAGCCGCGAATGTGGAGGGTAGCATAGAATTGAAGCAAAAGTTCCTCATTCCAATGTTCTTTGTCTGTCACAAAGCTGAGCAGACCTGCATCACGAAAGCAGTCAAGTGCTTCTTCTAAGCATGGCAGTCCAGCAATGGCTTCAGTGTCGAGGCGCATATGAGGGAAAATGCGCCCTTGATCATACAGAACACAGGAGTAATAGCTTCGTTGCTGATGACTCCAGAAACGATCAGATGATATTCTTGGCCTTGAGTAGGGGTTCTTTGCGCTGTCAAAGAAGGTGTTGTGGCTTTTGAAGCCATTTGCATTGAAGGACCCTGTAGAGGTGGCAGTACCTGGAAACCTTGGCAGTCTTGGCTTTGGTTTCTGGACCTGAGGCCTATGCTCAATATGATAATCAAACTGAGGACCAGAGACATTAGGCGGAGGGACTAGAACGGGCCATCTGACAGTGATTAGCTGGCCATGGTTGTATGCTTGCTCAATTGTATGGGGCCTTGGTGGAGGAACAGGAGCAGTGGCAACAACAGTGGTTTCAGGTTGCACAACAGAAGCTTCAGGAGCAGTTGCAGCATTGGCTTCTGGTATATTGGTTGGTGCAGGCTCCACACTTGCTTTAGCGATGACTACGTCATGGCCTTCATTTGTGTTGGTAGTGGCAGCTTCAAGATTTTCAACCTCCACTTGATGAGCTGGAGGGTCTGGCACTGGTACGTTCACTTCAGGAACAACTTCTTCAGTAATGGGGGGAGTAGGGACACGTTCTTCTTCTTCGTCGTCATCGGCTGATGCAGCTAGATTGTCTTCAGCAGCTTTGGCTTCAGACACGAAGATATTCACAGTTGGAGTGGCTTCTGTAAACACTTGACGTGCAACAGATTGGTGGTGCACTTCTCCTTCTGGAACACTCGGAAGAGGGGCTTGAGGCCTTGGTCCTTTGCGAAGCCTTTGTAATACTGGCGACGCCTTTGGAGATGGAGTTGGCTGGGCCTCATCCTCTTCTTCTTGTACAGGTGGTGTGACTTGTTGTTGTCAGGGAGTACTTGGGGAGTCTTGTTGTTGTGGGTGATCAACCCATGATGCATCCTGAGCAATTGGCGTCAGAGGACGACCAATGCTGATGATTTCGCTGTTCGTGAGAACAGGCGATGATACCAAGTTGTGCTCGATCTGAGGAAGAACTTCATCATCTTCAACATTGTCATGGTGACCAATGTCTTCAGCAGCGATGGGATCAACTGCTGGAATGTCTTCAGCTTCATGAGCCTCTGTGGAAGTAGGCTCATGAACAATCATTCGTACTTCTTTGTGTACAGATGCAGGGCGAACCACTAAGATAGGTTCAACAACTAAGGGCTCTGTGGGAGCAGCCTGATTCTTCTTGGTTTTGCGCTTCTTCTTGGAGGGAGCAACATCAGAGGCTTATGTGTTTTTCCTTTTTCTGGCTTCAGCCTCGGCAGCCCTCGTCTTCTTCAGTTCAGAAGCGGTTGACATGACCTTTGGCTTCGAGCCAGTCATGCTGCTTGGGAAGAATATGCGAGGTTCATCCTGCCTTGAAGGTGCAGGTTGGACAGTTGATAGCTTCTTCTTCTTTGCAGCCATTCTGGGGTCAATGCCAGGACGACCAAGAGCTTTGCGCTTCTCGGCCTCATTGTAGGCTAGCGCACACTTGTCAGCCAGATTCTTCATGCGCTCTCGAGAGCCTCGAGCTTCTTCGCACTTCTTGTGAAAGGCTTCTTTGAGCTCGTGCAGCATGATCTTGAAGTTTTTGACATCTTGCACGCTGAGCTTGGCCACATGCTTATTGAACTGAGCTTTCTCATAGTCGATCTTGTGCTTCAGTTCAATGATGCACTGAGCAATAGCCAGCTCAGAAGCAATAGCACCATTGAAGGAGACGCCGAGGCCAATAGGAAGTTGCAGATCATCAAAGCTAAGATTTGGGGTGTCAAACCACTCATCAATGAAGTTATGGATGATTGCCACATCAAAGAGAGGCAAATTATTGAAGATATCTGCTTCTTCCTTGCTCTTGATCAGTTTCTCAAGAGCATCATCGTCAAGATCGTCATCACTGGACAGATCAGTGTGCTCTTCACGCAGAATGGCAGCAGGAGTCAATGTCTGATCAGTATTCTTGACGATTTTCTTTTTCTTCTCCATCTTCTTGGAGATGGGTGATAGATCTTCAGACTGCACACTGTCTTCAGGAGGTGTAGTGCCCAGTGGCTTCGCACGTGAAGCTTTTGGAGGTGCAGCTGATTGTGAATCACCCCATAGCAATGATGATGGGTCGGCATTTTCAGGATGAGGTCCTTGGACCATACAAGGATAGAAATCCTGTGCAACAGCTTCAGCTCTGTTCTTGGGTGGAAGGCCCCCGATCGAGAATATCACCCCAAGGACTTTTGATAGCATTCTTCTCAGCATATTCCTGGGTCACGAACTTGTATTTGAACCATTGTTCAGCCCAATATCGTCGAATCCATTGGATTCGCGTCTTGCGCTGATTATAATCCTCTTCAGGATCTGTTTTGTAAATTTCTGCGAGGTCATCAGGCAAATCTTTTGATGTTCCCCCTCGACGTTGTCTGCCACCTTTCCTTACTGATTTCTCTGCAGCCATGAACTTCAAACTGAATGGCTTCAATATGTTCAAAGGCTTCAAAGGCTTTCGCTTGCTGGACAAACATGAACTGGCTGCGGGAGAGTTAATGTGTTGCTGTAAGAATTCTGCAAACGAATGTAGACTATGAGAACCAAGGGATTCTCCCATGGACATGTACCTGTGACAACATTAGAGATGCGAGGGAAGGGGAAGAGGTTATATGCATTCTTAGAAGATTTGAAGATAAATCAGTTTGAAGACATTGACCTCATGATGCGAAGACATTCACTTATATGTTGAGAGTTGGTTCGAGATTTGTACGAATCCGTGAATAAGTACAAGTGAGGAATCTAACTAGATATGAAGCTTATGTGAATATACTAGGAAGTATGAGATGCAGACAGAATAGATCTAACATTGTATAGGCAGAAACCAATTTTGGTAAATAGGATGAATCATTAAGGATCAAAAAGATGGTAAAATAGAGTTATATTTACCACACGAAGAACTGCTAGATGGGATGAATAGGAAACCGAGCAGTTCAATCCACCGTGCCCTAACTTGGCAACGGAGGACACCTATGGCGGCGGCGGAGAGGACGATGTCCGCGGCCGGCGTGAGGACGGCGTCGGAGAAGTCGCGGCAGCTAAGCGCTTCGTCGCCGGCGTCGTCAAGAGCTAGTGGTGGCGCTAGGGTTTTGACAAGGTGGAGAGGTGGAAGAAGGTTTTCTTTACCACAGGGGACATATATTTATAAGGGAGTGTGCGGCATAGCGCAATTATGCAGGTGCCCCTGGCCGTTCATATCTGAGAGGCACGTGGCAAGCATGCAACATACTAAGAGTTTTCCCACGTTCCCACGCCAGCCTTGTTTGTCAGATGGTTGTTCCGGCTTCTCCGGATTTCAAACAATAAGGATGAATCATTTAAAAAGACTTAATGTTTGTCTCTTTGTCTTCTGCTGACAAGGATGCGGAGAAGAAATTCGACAGTTTCAATAGAATGCATATGATTTTGACAGATAGAGTTTGAGATAGAAAGCATAGAGAGATTAGGGTCCGATCATATTCACTTAGTTCAAAAGATTAAACAAGGAAGACATAGCTATAATTGAATGCTGTAGAGGACATAATACTAGTATGTACATCAGAAAGCAATCAAATCATGAAGATAAGTTGAAATATGAAGAGAAACCAAATGCGAAGACATTGTAACAATAACGCCATGAGTGGAACACTTCAAACCAAGAAATTTGGTGGTGGCGTTACCCACCGTATAGGAAGTATTAGACCCAGACACGGCGCACAATTATCGTGGCGCTCCGAAGTCAAATTCCACGTTAATGTATTCACACTTAGAATGTAAGACTTCATTGATTGAAGATATACTTTACTTCGTGTGTTGCACATCTAAGTCATCAACATGCATAAGTGTTAGGATGTGTGCATGATTACAGGACATTTGAGGATTCCAAGATATTTAGCTCACACCGTAACTTGCAAAACCTTTTCTCATCCAAGGGCTTTGTGAAGAAATCTGCCAGTTGCTCTTCAGTGTTGACGTGAATGATGTCAATATCTTTCTTCATGACATGATCTCTGAGAAAGTGATGACGAATTTCAATGTGCTTTGTCTTCGAGTGCTGGACTGGATTGTTGGCAATCTTGATGGCGCTTTCGTTGTCGCAGAAGAGAGGTACTTGTTTCAGATTGATGCCATAGTCCTTGAGAGTTTGCTTCATCCACAGAAGCTGAGCGCAGCAAGATCCAGCAGCAATGTATTCAGATTCAGCAGTTGAGAGTGATACACAGTTTTGCTTCTTTGAAGACCAACAGACAAGTGATCGTCCCAGAAAGTGACATGTGCCTGATGTAGACTTGCGATCCACCTTGTCTCCAGCATAATCAGCATCCGAGAATCCAACCAGATCAAATCTTGAGCCCTTTGGATACCATAATCCGAGTGTTGGGGTGTAAGCCAAATATCTAAGAATTCGCTTCACAGCTAAGTGATGCGATTCCTTTGGTGCCGCTTGGAATCGAGCACACATGCAAACACTAAGCATAATATCTGGCCTAGATGCACATAGGTAAAGTAAGGAACCAATCATGGAGCGGTATACCTTTTGATCGAACTCTTTACCATTGTCGTCGGGACCAAGATGGTGTTTGGCTGGCATTGGCGTCGTGTAACCTTTGCAATCTTGCATTCCAAACTTCTTCAGACAGTCTTTGAGATATTTTTCTTGAGATATGAAGATGCCATTCCTTTGCTGACGAATTTGAAGACCAAGGAAGAACTTCAGCTCACCCATCATGGACATCTGATATTGCTCTTGCATCATGTATCCAAACTCATCACTATACTTCTGGTTGGTGCAGCCGAAGATAATGTCATCCACATATATTTGGCACACAAACAGTTCACCATCATATGTCTTCGTGAAGAGTGTGGGATCGAGGGATCCAGGTTTGAAGCCTTTGCTCTTCAGGAAGTCTTTGATCGTATCATACCAAGCGCGAGGAGCTTGTTTGAGGCCATACAGTGCTTTGTTTAGCTTGTACACCATATCAGGATGTTTTGGATCTTCAAAGCCAGGTGGTTGAGCAACGTACACTTCTTCTTCAATCTTGCCGTTGAGGAATGCACTCTTCACATCCATTTGATATAGTAAGATGTTGTGGTGGTTAGCATAGGCTAGCAGTATGCGAATAGCTTCAAGCCTAGCCACAGGAGCAAATGTTTCATCGAAGTCAATTCCTTCAACTTGAGTATATCCTTGAGCCACAAGACGTGCTTTGTTTCTAACGACTTGACCATGCTCATCTTGCTTGTTTCGATATATCCATTTTGTGCCAATAATGTTATGCTTGCGAGGGTCAGGACGCTTGACAAGTTCCCAAACATTGTTCAGCTTGAACTGTTGAAGTTCTTCTTGCATAGCTTGAATCCATTCAGGTTCCATAAAGGCTTCAGCAACTTTCTTGGGTTCTGATATTGACACAAACGAAAAGTGCCCACAGAAATTTGCTAACTGTGTTGCTCTTGAGCGAGTAAGTGGACCAGGTGCATTGATGCTATCAATTATCTTCTCAATTTGTACTTCATTAGCAACACGAGGATGAACTAGACGAAGACCTTGCTCTTGCTGATCATTGTCATCATTGGGAGGATTGTCTTCGGTCTGAGCATTGTCTTCAGGTTGGTTTGGTGCAGAAATGATAAGTTCCTCTTTAGGCTGTGCTTCAGAGGGCATGATTTCACCAGTTCCCATCAGCTTGATAGATTCGCTGGACGGAGCTTCATCTAGTGTACTTGGCAGGAGCTCTCTTTGTGAACCATTGGTTTCATCAAATCGTACGTCCACAGTTTCAACGATTTTGTAGTGATAGAGGTTGAAGACTCTATAAGAGTGCGAGTCCTTTCCATAACCGAGCATGAAGCCTTCGTGAGCTTTAGGTGCAAATTTTGACTTGTGATGGGGATCCTTGATCCAGCACCTAGCACCAAAGACTCTGAAGTAGCTGACATTTGGCTTCTTGCCAGTAAGGAGCTCATAGGATGTTTTGCTCAGAAGCTTGTGGATGTAAACACGGTTAATGATGTGACATGCTGTATTAATAGCTTCAGGCCAGAACTTTCTTGGTGTCTTGTACTCGTCGAGCATTGTTCGAGCCATCTCAATGAGGGTTCTGTTCTTGCGCTCTACAATGCCATTTTGCTGAGGTGTGTATGGAGCAGAAAACTCATGAGTGATTCCCATTGTATCCAGATAAAGATCAAGCCCGGTGTTCTTGAATTCAGTGCCGTTGTCACTTCTGATATGCTTGATCTTGACGCCATAATTGTTCATGGCTCGATTGGCGAAGCGTCTGAAGACATCTTGCACTTCAGTCTTGTAGAGAATTATGTGCACCCATGTATATCTTGAGTAGTCATCAACAATGACGAAGCCATAGAGACAAGCTGTTGTTGTGAGGGTAGAGTAGTGAGTAGGGCCAAATAAGTCCATGTGTAACAGCTCGAAGGGTTGAGATGTCGTCATGATTGTCTTCGAGGGGTGCTTGCCCTAGTCATCTTTCCAGCTTCGCAGGCACCACACAAATGATCCTTCTTGAACTTGACACCCTCGATGCCTATGACATGCTTCTTCTTGACGAGTGTGTGTAAGTTCCTCATGCCAGCATGCCCCAGCCTCCGATGCCAGAGCCAGCATTCTGAAGCTTTTGCAAGAAGACATACGGCAAGCTGTGGACCTGCTGAGAAATCTACCATGTATAGATCATCTTTCCGATACCCTTCAAAGACTAGAGACTTGTCAGATTCCATTAGTACAAGGCAACGATATTTTCCGAATAGCACAATCATGTTCAAGTCACAAAGCATTGAGACAGACATTAAGTTGAACCCAAGGGATTCAACAAGCATCACTTTATCCATGTGTTGATCCTTTGAGATTGCAACTCTACCTAGACCCAATACCTTGCTTTTACCAGTGTCAGCAAATGTGATGTGACTCTTGTCGGATGGACGTAAGGTTGAGTCCATGAGAAGACTTCGATCACCAGTCATATGATTAGTGCATCCGCTGTCCATAATCCATTCTGAAGCACGAGGTGTCATACCCTACAGTGCAGTTAGGAGGATAGGCTTCACAAAGTATGTTGTGAAGCATAAGCATTTGACGCACACAAGGATTATCACAGCTTAGATCAAGGTTAGAACTCATAGTATGACTGGTAAGCGATTCACATGTGAAATACATAGTAAGACATTTTATCATGCGTCCCTTAATGTGTTTTAGGTCCCCAGCAATAGTATCGGACGCCTTTGATAGCAGGCTGGAGACCTTATTCTGCAAAAGAGAGTTAATTCTTCTTCACCACCCACATCTTCAGGGGTGGCTTAGAAGCAATGAGTCTAAGTGCAGCATCTGAGAACTTTGGCTTTGGAGCCCTAGCAAATAGCCTTGCAGGAGATGAATGATACTCATATGAATAAGCAGAAAAGTTCTTAGTTCTATGAACATAGCGGTTTGAGGACACACGCTCATATTCATAAGTCTGAGTATGATTTCCCTGCAAAACATTGGCGTTAGGGTGACTCAGGTGAGTCCTGTATGAAGCCTTTGGACCATATGACGCCTTAGGTCTGGGGTTTGTCTTCTTCCCTGGTGGTGTCATGATGACATTCACTGGAAGATTCTCAAGACAGCTTTTGGGAACCCAGATCTTCTTCATAGGTGGTCCATTCCTGCAGTTAGTACCAATATACCTGGCAAACACTTCACCATTCTGATTTTTGAACAGTTTATAGTTTGCATCAAAGGATTCATCAATGATAATAGGATTAGCACAGGTAAAGCCAGATAAAGTGGATGGATCCACTGAAGGTTCCTTTGCAGCAACCCATGTGGTTTTGGGATACTACTCAGGCTTCCAGTAGGAACCATCAACATTCATTCTCCTCTCGAACCCAACACCCTCTTTCCTAGGGTTTCGGTTCAGAATCTGCTTTTTGAGGACATCGCAAAGTGTCTGATGTCCTTTCAGACTTTTATACATCCCTGTTTCAAGCAATGTCTTCAACCTAGCATTTTCATCAGCAATAGTAGTGGTATCCTCCATAGAGGGGTTAGTTACCACATCAGTAGTTGAAGACAAAGCAACAGTAGCAGCAGTGGAACATTCAGCAACAGAGGTAGCGTTATCACGCTCAATGCATTTTAGACATGGTGGTTCAAATCCATCCTGAGCGGAACTGATCTGTTGAGCGCGAAGTGACTCATTCTCCTTTTGAAGATCTTCATGAGCCGCTTTCAATTTCTCAAGCTCTTGCTTCCTTTGAAGATAATCATAGGAGAGCTTTTCATAAGTGGTTGAGAGCGTCTCATGAAGACTTTCAAGTTCTTGGTACTTAGCATGAAGATTTTTTATGTCTTCAACTAAGGACTGTGAACGTGTCATTTCCGCGTCCAACAGGTCATCGCTTTTGTCTAACAGTTTTTGAGTATGTTCCATAGCCTTTTGTTGTTCAGTAGCAATTTTAGCAAGTGTTTTGTAGCTGGGTTTGGATTCACAATCAGAGTCATCTTCACTTGATGTTTGAAAGTAAGCATCACGTGATTTTACCTTGGCACCACGTGCCATGAAGCAGTAGGTGGGAGCAGGATCGTCCATGTCATCAGCTTCAGCGTTGGTGTGGAAGTCATTGTCTTCAGTGTTGAAGATGGACTTGGCAACATAGGCTGTGGCTAGAGCCAGACTTGCAACGCCAGGGTCGGACTCTTCTTCAGACTCCACCTCCGCCTCCTCAGAAGCAGACTCCTCCTCTGAATCCATTTCCTTGCCAACAAAAGCACGAGCCTTGCCAGATGAGCTCTTCTTATGAGATGAAGACCTTGATGAGGACTTGGAAGAAGACTTTGAAGATTTCTTCTTCTTCTTGTCATCAGAATCATATTCCTTGCTCTTCTTCTTCTTCTTCTCATTGTCCCACTGTGGACACTCAGAGATATAGTGTCCAGGTTTCTTGCACTTGTGACATGTTCTCTTCTTGTTGTCATGAGTGGAAGCTTCATCATTTCTTGAGCTAGATCGTGAAGACTTTCTGAAGCCCTTCTTCTTGGTGAACTTCTGGAACTTCTTCACAAGCATAGCAAGTTCCTTTCCAATGTCTTCAGGATCATCAGAACCGCAGTCAGATTCTTCTTGAGATGAGGAAACAACTTTTGCCTTCAAAGCACGAGTTCGGCCATAGTTGGGACCATAGATATCTCTTTTCTCAGAAAGCTGGAACTCATGTGTGTTGAGCCTCTCAAGTATATCAGACGGATCGAGTGTCTTGAAGTCAGGGCGTTCTTGTATCATGAGGGCAAGGGTGTCAAAGGAGCTGTCAAGTGATCTCAGTAGTGTCTTGATGATTTCATGCTTGGTAATCTCAGTAGCGCCAAGAGCCTGAAGCTCATTTGTGATGTCGGTGAGGCGATCAAACGTGAGTTGGACATTTTCATTGTCATTTCTCTTGAAGCTGTTGAAGAGGTTGCAAAGAACACTGATCCTTTGATCTCTCCGAGTTGAGACGCCTTCGTTGACTTTGGATAGCCAGTCCCAGACTAGCTTTGACATTTCCAGAGCACTCACATGGCCATAATGTCCTTTGGTCAGATGACCACAGATGACGTTCTTTGTAGTAGAGTCCAGTTGAATGAACTTCTTGACATCAGTAGGGGTGACACCTTCACCAGTGTTGGGAACGCCGTTCTTGACGACATACCAGAGGCCGACATGAATGGCTTCAAGATGCATGCACATCTTATTCTTCCAGTAGGGATATTCAGTTCCATCGAACACGGGACAAGCAGCGGAGACTTTGATCATCCCTCCAATCGACATAGCTAAACTCCAGGTGGTTAAACCGAATCACACAGAACAAGGGAGTACCTTGCTCTGATACCAATTGAAAGTGCTAGTTATCGACTAGAGGGGGGTGAATAGGCGATTTTTATCAAAGTCTTCAAAACGTGGAAGTTTCGAAGACAAACAATAGAAATGACCTAATTGATATGCAGCGGAAGATAAACTACAACAAGCAAACCATAGTCAAGTATGCAATAATGTGAAAGTACAAGACTAATAGCAGCTTGGTAGTAAGGATCAGGATGGAAGATAGTATGAAGCCAATCAACGATAGTAGTCAAGCAATGAAGTCAAACAGGTATGACAAATAGGCAATGACTTCACGAAGACAAACTTAAGGTAAAGGGAGTTAGAGGATAGAACCAGTCACTTGTTGAAGACACGGGATTTGTTGGACCAGTTCCAGTTGCTGTGACAACTGTACATCTGGTTAGGGAGGCTGAGATTCAACTCAGAAGACCGCGTCTTCACCTTATTCCCCTTGAGCTAAGGACACACAGTCCTCGCCCAATCACTCTGGTAAGTCTTCAAGGTAGACTTCCGAACCTTCACAGACTTCGTTCACCGGCGATCCACAATGACTCTTGGATGCTCAGAACGCGACGCCTAACCGGCTGGAGGATACACAGTCCTCAAGTGTAATAAGTCTTCAGGTCACTCAGACAGAAAGACTTCAGTGATGCCTAACACTCTTTGGCTCTGGGTGTTTGGGCTTTGTCCTCGCAAGGATTTCTCTCTCTCAAAGGCTTCGAGGTGGGTTGCTCTCAAACGACAAAAGCCGTAAACTAACTCTGAGCAGCCACCAATTTATGGTGTAGTGGGTGGGCTATTTATAGCCACAAGGCAACCCGACCTGATATGTCCGAAATGACCCTGGGTCACTAAGGAACTGACACGTGTTCCAACGGTCAGATTTCAAACACACACGGCAACTTTACTTGGGCTACAAGCAAAGCTGACTCATCCAGCTCTGGATAAGATTTGCTCTCATTGTCTTCGCTCGAAGATATAGGATTTGGGTTGAGCATCACTTCAGTCATTCTGACTTTGTTCACTTGGACCCCACTTAACAGTACGGTGGTTCCTATGACTCAGCAGAGAAGAAAAGGAAACAGCGAAACAACACAGTCTTCGTGCTCCATAGTCTTCACTCATTGTCTTCTCATGTCATAGTCTTCAATATGAATATCTTCACATACCACCATTGTCGTCAATGTCTTCATACATTTTTAGGGGTCATCTCCGGTAGGTAAACCGAATCAATGAGGGACACTACCTGCGTTATCCTGCAATTCTCACAAACGCATTAGTCCCTGAACCAACTTTGTCGTTAATACTCCAAATCCAACTAGGGGTGGAACTAGATGCACTTACAGTGCCTGCTAGTCCAACACACAGAGTCATGGCTAGTTTATGCTACGCACACAATCATTAATTGGTGGTTTAAATATGTGCAAGGGATATGCAATGTAGTATCATGTAGAGATGTCTGAAATTAGCCGTGTCAATTTGTAGATAGGGCTACAGAATGAAAAAGTACAAGATGTATGTGGCAATTTCATGGAGCATCGCAAAAAAAGGAGAGGCAGCGGTGAGCCTATACAGTGTGCTATGGTACGTCACTCCTCCATTGCAATCATCGTACATGTTATTTGTATGTCAGTTCTATTAGCCAAGTTTCTTAGGGACAGTTATTACGAGTTATCCTAAGAAAATAAGCACATGTGAATATAAGCTCCATGTAATAAGCCGACCAGTTCTTTTCATTGCGTTTTCATCTTATCTTTGGTATGATCAGTGGAAAGTCTAGATTGCATTATATTTTTTCATTTTGCTGCCCATATGAAAATTAATTTGACTTGCAAACATCACAAATTGAACCCAGTGCAGTAATTAATATGATAGGAAAAGAAACCATCACTATTTGCTCAAAATGCAAATACAAAGATACCATCTACTTGGCACAATCTACTTTGGTCAATGTTTTCCATAGAGATCCCATTGCCTAATTTAAATGAAGAACACATAACCCACATTTAAATGAAGAACAATTATTTATTGAAATTCGATGGTCCAAGTGCCTGGTTATTATCATATAGCAGCACCAGCTGAAAGCATCATATAGCAGCCAGGGAGATTTGCCCATACCCACCGGCCATGTAGCCTAGCTGGACATAGCATCGTCGAGGACCAGGCCAGATGGGACCAGTGGCGACGGCTCGCTGGAGGAACCCTAGTGCTGTAGGCAGGGGATCGAGGTAGAGGGAAAGGGGAGAGGAGATGCAAGCGGGCAGGATAATGAACGCTTGCGTGTTTGTTTTTACTTGAGGGTCAGGTGTGGCACGGGTATCAGCAGTTGCATTTTGAGTGTAATATAGGCAGACAACAGAGTCATTTCACTATTCTCCTTGCCTTCAATTTTTGGTGAGGTTCTACCCGAAACACCTCCCTCCAAAGAAAAATTAAATAATCCCAAGCCCATAACTCAAAAATGACTTCTTTACATCTTTTATGGCTTATTTTGACAATAAGCCCTGAAAAGGCGGAATCGAACTGGCCCTTAACCTGCAATTCAATTGTGCGTGCAATGATGAATCACTCCTGCCTGCTATAGTGTACAGTTAGGCATCATCATACATGGCATAACCTAATACATGTGCATTCCATTATAGAATCTGGAATATGCAATGTTTATGTTAGTTCATACGTTGCACATGATGTTTAAATGCCCCTTAAATCTGGACAGTCAAGTGATGGTCTTTAAGCCTCCTTATTTGCTTCTTTTCTTGTGATGTAAGATTTTCTCACACATCTGTTCAATTGCTTGTTTGCATCAGCCAGCCATACTAGGACTGTTTTCTTTGATTACTTGTTATTCTTGACCTAACACTCTAACATTGCTTGTCAACGATTTAAACACTAAGGGCTGCTGTAGTGGGGCCTTGTCTAACTCATAGATGACATAAAGGTTTGGCTATACACTAAAGTAGGCTCTCCAAGAGTACCTGGAGATCCAGTTCGAAGGTGTGCCTAGTATTTACATAGTGCAGACATAGTAAATGCTCATTTCATTGTGTGCAAGTGCAAGAGATACGATATGTTTCATTATGTGGTGTTGTTTTGTTATAATCTCATCCTTTTGTGTTCACAGACTGGAAAGTATGCATATTTATCTTCCAAGGAGACGAGTAACACTGAGCCTCTTTAACCTGTTAGGAAGATGTTAGGAAGGAGCCTTGCAAGAGAAGTAGGAGCTACACTGAGCCTTGCAAGAGAAGTAGGAGCCTTGCAAGAGAAGTAGGAAGGAGCCTTGCAAGAGAAGTAGGAGCTACACTGAGCCTCTTTAACCTGTTAAGGTAAGTCACTATATGCAACTCAACCGTTCAATTCCTTGTTTGTTTCAGGCATAGTTAATTTGCTCTTTTCAATTGCTTTATTTGTCCTTAGTTAATGAGATGCCCAAAGAATCATGCCTGATGTTGGGTACTTTTATAACTATTAGTTGACATAATTAAAGGCCTTACTATTTAATTACTCTGCCGAAGTGTGCCTGAAGCTTTGGAGTCTATTAACCAACTATTATTGCATGAGGCTCACAATCTAGTTTATACTAGGCTAATGATTGCATAGTTTTGCTTGCTGTAGTATGTTTGTATGAAACCCTCTGCTGTTCGTTATGCTCCCTATTAATTTAATTGAGCTAGAAAATGGCCAACTGCTGACTTACTTATATGCAATGTGTTGTCTAAATTTGTAACTTGTCTGTGTTTCGGATTGGGTCCCAACATCATGATCCTCTGGTGAGATAAGAGAGATTTCTGTATGCAGGCTGCAGAGACTATCTTTTTTTATAATTTTTAAAATATCACCTGCTTATGCTTCATGATGTGTAACATTATTGTTAGTCCTATTTTGCCATGTAGTACAAAATAGTGTCTTTCTCGCTTCACTGTTGTAACTATATTTTTGCCTTAGTCATGTGTACTTACAGAAACATTTCAGGATGAAGTGACATCAACACAAAGATCTGCGAGCAGTGCGGCATGGCCGTTAACGAATGATTATGGATTGGAATTGGAATGTGCTGATGTTCTCGAGCATCAACTAGAGGTGGCAAGACAACATGCACATAATTGTCAACGTAGAATCAACAAGTTGAGACTGGACATGCAGGTATTAGATGCAGGAGTCAAAAAAATGAAACAAGACACTGAGGTAACCACGAAGGAATTGGATATTTTGCAGAGTGAAATTTGTGCTATCTGAATCCGGCCAATCCTATTTTCTGAAGAAATTATTGTTCTAATGGAGTTAAGTTGATGCGCGTCCATGATGTATGAGCTGTATTTGCCCAGTGTATGTAATTTGCTGTTTGTGTATGCTTTATTATCACTTGTGCCGAACCATAATGCCCAGTGGGTATAATCGGTTGTAGTTTCTTTATTGTATAGTGTAGGATTATTCTATATTTCTATGCCTTGGTCTCTTTGTGGTATAGTGTATGTTTTTTAGAGGTGATAGTATAGAGTAGGATAATTGTTTGAATATGCTATATCGTTCAAACGGGGGCCAACTCGCCAACGTTGTAGTGACCATGGCCCTCCACGGCCGTACGATCGATGGGCCATGTACGGGATGGACGATCCATGGCCTTTTATGGGCCATTGGATCCATGGGCGTTCAATGGGCCGTCGGATCCATGGGCCTTCTACATCTCGTAGGATCCATGGTCCTTGTACGGGCCGACTCATCTATGGGCCTTGTACGGGCCTTCAATGGGCCGTAGACGGGCTAGAGTGGAAATCATATGTTTTATGGGCTGACCATAACGGGCCGTTAATAGGCCGTATTTGGTGATGCTATGAAAATGGCCCAACAGATTAACGGTCCACAAACGGGCTGACTATAACGACAGGCTGAATTTGGCCCACAAGCAAAAAATGACAGTAACGGGCGTAAGTAACCGAATACTGCAAATGAGTGCAAGAATAAATGGCCCCTCAGAAGGCCGAAAGATAACTTGGGCTGGAAACGGCCCAATGCAATAACTGGCCGTTAATGGGTCGAAAGTGATACATTGTTCATTACGGGCAAGTTTCACCATGGGCCGTTAATGGGCCAAGAGTTATAAAGGGCCTCAGATGGGACGAAAGAAGTCATAGGCCACACATGGGCCGGAAGTTAAAACGGGCTAGAATCATGTTGGACAGCCAAGATGACGCTACTGGGCCTAATTCAGAGAGGTCGTAACAGGCCCTGGGTTAGCGGGCTGTAAATGGGCTATATGCGAACAGGTCGTTAACAGGCTTTCTGTGGGCCGGCCCGCCACCTTTTGACCAAGTCAAACGGGCCAGCCTTTTCACAGGAATGGGCCTCTGTTCGGCCGTGCCACGTGTCGCCGTATCATAGGCGCCTTCGGTCCAATGAGTGGATGACATCTGTCCCAACAATGAGCCGACACGTGTTAACTCCAGCCAATGATAATTTTACACATGGAAAATCCCCATTGGCCGGGGCTGTTACCGGGTTATCGGATCCAAAATCAGACCTGATAGCTTAATGGTGTTCCGTTACGGTGGATGCCACGTGTGGGTCACCCTTGACGAAAGCACTTCTGTGATGCATGATATATCGTCATGGAAGTGGACACTTCCTGATGATAATTTTGGTAATGTCATGGAACACTTCTATGACAGCACAGGTATGACTATCTTGATTCTGTCATAAAACCGTCATGGATGTACATGCATGACAAAAAACACGACCTACTATGACAAACACGTATCATCACGGAAGTGTATTTTTTTGTAGTGCACATAAACGCTGCGCAGGTAGTCATTTATGTTTCCTTTTCTTGGATGGATTTAATTTTTGTATTTGAAGTTGGAAGTTGGAGCACTCGAGTTTTGATTAAATGACCTTGGACCAACAACAATGCTTATTTTGTTAATGCGTGTGACATACAGTGTAGTAGGAGTACCTATTTATTTTAATTGAAGCAGTGGCATAATTCCTTGTTGAGCTAAATTATTCTCTGATATAGCAATCAAAGCAAAACGCTATTTATGATGTAGATAGTATGCTATAAGTGGTAACATTTACCTACTGCCATGCTTTCTCCGGGGATTGTGGCATGCACTTCCAATTCGTCTAATTTATGCATGGAGAACTTTATCTTTTTTCAAATTGTGCTATCGTGTTTTTGCTTACTTATTGAAACCAGCCAAATTTGACAGAGTACCCGACATTTGCAAATCGGCATGTTACTGAAGAAACACATGATTCATGTCAAGGTTGATCCAGATGAGTACTCTTATGAGGCAAGTTATTTTTGCTTTATTCCCTTTGGTGCCCGGGCTTGCATATGAATTTCCAAGATGCAATGCTAATGGTTCCAGACTTCTAGTCATGATTTCAGGAATTAGTTGCATTGGGTGAAGTGGTTGGTACGGAAAGTAGAGGTGTCTCTACTGATACACTTGCTTCTTAGCTTCAGTAACTTACAACACAAAAGATATGCAAGATGACAACACAAAATAGTACTTTCAAATACTTTTAAGTTTCATAGCCAACGTGTAATTATTGTTGTCAGATGTGTAATTTGTCGGAGGGCATTTGAGAAAGGTGAACCCTTGGTTGCACTTCCCTGCAAGCATTCATGCCATCCCGACTGCATTATTCAGTGGCGTCAAATAAATAAGGTACAATGCCACTTTCAACTTATTTATTGTTAGAACATATAGTTCCCCATAGATGAGGATTGCCTATGTTTTCATGGTATGAAGCATATCAAGCAATCACACCTATGCCATGGAAAATCTAGGGTTCCTTTGTACCTCTACTACAGAAATCACACGTCTATGCTTATTAATCTAGTCACCTGAATAGAAAATGTAGGGTTCCTTTGTACCTGTGCAACACTTTTCTTTTACATATTTTAGTATTTGTATTTTTAGATGTCTTGGGTCTCTAGAATCAGGTTTGGCGATTGTATTTTTGTTCAGGGTTTTATATACTGGGCCATTGGTATTCCTTGTAGAATTTTGGCACCTACAACAGTGTATGTAAAAATGGGTATTTCTAAAAATTGCATTGAAAGTGCTTAATGTAAGATGTTCATAAATGTTTCAGCAGCATACATATATGGCGAGTGTTTATAGTATAATGTCTTATGTGCAATTATTTATATGTCATTAACATTTACTTTTCACTGTAAATGATCCGATGTATCATGATACTTTTGTGCTAGCAATTTTTTATTCAAATTCAAATTAAATTGAAAGCTTCCGATCTTGCTAACATGTGTGTGTGAATTGATACTAATGCTCAAAGTTAAGGTTCTAACACCCAGTTAATGCTGAAAATTAGGGAATAATGATTGTCATGTCTGATGAGACTTGAATATACCATATATGGAAGTCTCATTTTATATTATTACACATATAGTATAGAGAAGTAGAAATATGAAAATGGATGAGCATGTAACTTATATAGTGTTGTGTACAAGACATCAATGTTTACTCCTGCCTTATCAGGTTCTACCTGTATATACTGATGTTGTTTATCTCCTGAGCTGGTTGTAACCTTGTTTCTGTCTGGTGTCCTCTTAGCGGGTAATCCCCTATGTGTTCTACACGCTGTTGCTGCCATGTTTTTTCAAATGGCCAAATTGGTTATCATCAACTCATCATGATTCACGAGCTTTCAGGTAAAGCATCTTCCATTGTTGCGCCTGATAAAATCTTGTGCTATGTTGATTTTCTTCGGTGGCAGTTCTTCTGCTTAGGTTTCTGTTTACTCCAGGCATATTTCGGTAGGCACCTAGGTGTTTTGCAAGTTACTCTGGGCGCATTTCGATTGATAATAGGTTACTTTGTAAATAAAACATGCAATAAAGTTTTTGTATCATTACAGATCTTGACGCAACTGGCCTCCTCGACCTGTAGCTGCATGCATTCATGCACTACACACATGCACGCTGTCTCCAAGACTCGAACCTCGCTCGTTAATGCATGGCCAAGCAAGCAGAGGTAATGTAGCACTCGCCGCCAAATGCTTCTGCGGGAGAGTCTCATGGTTCTGCATTTTTCTACTTTTTAGAGAGAGAGATAGAGATGTCGGCCAATGCGTGGAGGACCTATCCAACAAGTCGACCGGACGCCCATTTGGCTGCATCCGGCGTCCTCTACCTCGCTACCGAACACCCATTTGGTTGTATCCGTTCAGTACATGAAGTTACCGATCGATGTTTGTAACTTCTATGGTCCCTACTAATTGGTATCAATCGATATATATTTGCAATTTTGGCTGGCCCAATGGGTAGATCTGAGTAATTTTTGTGAAAGTTCCTAGTTTTGTGTCTGTGTTCAAGCTACTTTATAATTTTTGTGAAAAATCATGGTTTTGTGTTTGTGTTCAAGCCAGTTTCTGACCCAGTAAAGAGAGGGAGGATTCCAACGGAGGAAATGATGCGGTTTTCGCACCAAGTGCTATTACATATCCTGAACTCCCCCAAGGTATGCTATGAATTAGATCCAGCCTCAACTACAAGGGAACTTCTCCAAGTAGTTCCAGTCTGATGATGCCACATATGCTTGCTCTGACTTTTGTCCATTTCATCCCGCACCGTATTATCGCGCCCAAAGAGGATTCAAAAGGGAGCAGCAACGGCGAGAGGCCCGGCGCCGACCGCAACCCTAGCCCGAATCAGAACCTGCCGGCCGACGCTTCCGGAGGGGGCCACAGACGAGGCGCGGCATGGCGCCCGTTCACGGACTTCATCCAAGTCCACGCCGACCTCCAGTAGGCAAGTTTGTTAGATCTTGCGGCACCGGCCTTCCCATGCCGGTCCCTAGGGTTCCGATGTGCGCGATTAACATCCGGATGGTTTAATTTTTTTGAGGGTGCGACCAAAATATAGCATCCCTTTTGGATTGATGCAGGAGAGGGTGTACATGATGCTGCAGATGAACGGAGGCGGCAAGGACATCGATTATGGGAGCTCGGAGGCCGGGAGCTATGAGCATGAGCATGAGGAGGTGGAGCACCACCACCATGTTCACCACCAGGAGCTCCCGGGTGGCGTCCATGGTGCTGGGGATGATGATCTCAAGGTTCCTGGTTACTCCGGGCATATTTCAGTAGGCACCTAGGTATTTTGCAGATTACTCTAGGCACATTTTGATTGATAATAGGTTACTTTGTAAATAAAACATGCAATAAAGTTTTTCTAGCATTACAGATCTGGACGCAACTGGCCTCCTCAATCTGTAGCTGCATGCATTCATGCACTGCACGTACACACGCCGTCTCCAAGGCTCCAACCTCGCTCGTCAATGCATGGCCAAGCAAGCACATGTAACGTAGCACTCGCCACCAAATGCTTCCGTGGGAGATTCTCATGGTCCCGCATGTTTTTACTTTTTAGAGAGAGAGAGAGAGAGAGAGAGATAGAAAGAGAGAGAGGGAGAGAGAGAGAGAGAGAGAGAGAGAGATACCGACCAGTACATGGAGGACGTATCCAACGAGTCGACTGGACGCCCATCTGGCTGCATCCGACATCCTCAACCTCTAGCTCCTTAATGGCTACCGGACGCCCATTTGGCTGTATCCGGCTAGTACATCTAGTTGCCAATCGATCTTTGTAACTTCTGTGGTCCCTATTAATTGGTATCAATCGGTATATATTTGCAATTTTTGCTGGCCCCAATGGGTAGATCTGAGTAATTTTGTGAAAGTTCCTGGTTTTGTGTCTGTGTTTAAGCCACTTTCCAACCCAGGAAAGAGCAGGAGGATTCCAATGGAGGAAATGATTCGGTTTTTGCACCAGGTGCCATTTCATATCCATAACTCCCCCAAGGTATGCTACGAATTGGATCCAACCTCAACTACAAAGGAACTTCTACAAGTAGTTCTAGTCTGATGATGCCACATATGCTGGCTCCGACTTTTGTCCTTTTCATCCCGCATCGCACTATCACGCCCAATGAGGATTCAAAAGGGAGCAGCGGCGGCGAGCGGCCCGGCACCGACCGCAACCCTAGCCCGAATCAGAACCCGCTGGTTGACGCTTCCGGTGGGGGCCGCCAATGAGGCGCGGTGCGGTGCCCGTTCTTGGCCTTCATCCAGGTCAACACCGACCTCCAGGAGAAGGCAAGTTGCCTAAATCTCGCGGCCCCGGCCGTCCCATCCCTTTCCCTAGGGTTCAGTGGTGCATGATTGACATCCAGATGTTTTATTTTTTTAAGGTGCAGCCAACATATAATATCCCTTTTGGATCGATGCAGCAGAGGGCGTACATGATGCTGCGGATGAACGGAGGCGGCAAGGGCAGCGATTATGGGAGCTCGGAGGCCGGGAGCTATGAGCATGAGCATGAGGAGCTGGAGCACAACCACCACGTTCACCACCAGGAGCACCCAGGTGGCGTCAATGGTGATGGGGATGATGATCTCAAGGCTGGGGGTTAGGGCTACCTGCGAGGATGAAGGTGAGGATGAGTTCTCCGAGGCTTTGAAGAGGAGGGGTTCGATTAGAATGAGAGGTGCAGGACGTGGAGCCAACGCTAGACCATGCAGAGTACAGGTTGTCACATGGCTCATGGCCCTTGCTGGGATCAGCGATTGTGATTATGTTTTTTTCCAGCTCATTTCACATTTTGTGTGGGTTGATGATGTGGAGTTTTGCTTTTGCTTTGTAGGGCGGGCAGAGGAGCATGTTGAGGATCACATTAACACTCCGCAGGTAGTGATTTATGTTTCCTTTTCTTGGATGGATTTAATTTTTGTATTTGAAGTCGGAAGTTGGGAGCACTCAAGTTTTGATTAAATGACCTTGGACCGACAATAATGCTTATTTTGTTAATGCATGCGACATACGATGTAGTAGGAGTACTTATTTATTTTAATTGAAGCAGTGGCATAATTCCTTGGTATAGCTAAATTATTCTCTGATATAGCAATCAAAGGCAAAAGCTACTTATGATGTAGATAGTATGCTATAAGTGGTGACATTTACCTAGTACCATGTTTTCTCCGGGGATTGTGGCATGCACCTCCAATTCGTCTAATTTATGTATGAAGAACTTTATATTTGTTCAAATTGTGCTATCGTATTTTTGCTTACATAGTGAAACCAGCCAAATTTGACAGAGTACCTGACATTTACAAATCGGCATGTTACTCAAGGAACACACGATTCATGGCAAGGTTGATCCAGATGAGTACTCTTATGAGGCAAGTTATTTTTGCTTTATTCCTTTTGGTGCTCGGGCTTGCATCTTAATTTCTAAGATGCAATGCTAATGGTTCTAGACTTCTAGTCATGATTTCAGGAATTAGTTGCATTGGGTGAAGTGGTTGGTATGGAAATTAGAGGTCTCTCTGCTGATACACTTGCTTCCTTAGCTTCAGTAACTTACAACACAAAAGAAATGCAAGATGGCAACATAGAACAATATGTTCAAATACTTTTAAGTTTCATAGCCTTACAATAATATATATTACTAAAGTGGCATGCTAACGTGTAATTATTGTTGGTAGATATGTAATTTGTCGTAGGGAATTTGAGAAAGGTGAATCCTTGGTTGCACTTCCCTGCAAGCATGCATACCATCCCAACTGCATTTTACTGGCGTCAATAAATAAGGTACAATGCCACTTTCAACCTAATTATTAGAACATATAGTCCTCATAGATGAGGATTGCCTATGTTTTCATGGTATGAAGGATATCAGGCAATCACACCTGGGCCATGGAAAATGTAGGGTTCCTTTGTACCTCTAATATGCAACTATACTCCTATGCTTATTAATCTAGTCACCTGAATAGAAAATGTAGGGTTCCTCTATACCTGTGCACCACTTTTTTTTACATATTTTATTATTTGTACTTTTAGATACCTTGGGTCTCTAGAACTCTGGTTTGGCGATTGTATTTTTGTTTAGGGTTTTATATAATGGGCTATTGGTATTCCTCGTACAATTTTGGTACCTCCAACAGTGTATGTAAGAACGGGTATTTCTAAAAATTGCATTGAAAGTGCTTAATTTAATATGCCCATAGATGTTTGAGCGGCATACATATATATTGAGTATATACAGTATGATGTCTTGTGTGCAATTTTTTACATGTCATGACCATTTACTTTTCACTGTAAATGATCCGATGTATCATGATACTTTTGTGTTAGCAAATTTTTATTCAAATTCAAGTTAAATTGAAAGCTTCTGATCTTGCTAACATGTGTGTGTGAATTCATACTAATGCTCAAAGTTAAGGTTCTAACACCCAATTAATGTTGAAAATTAGGGCATAATGATTGTGATGTCTGATGAGACTTGAATATACCATCACTATAAAAAAAAGACACATCCGTGACATTTTGGGCCAAACGAATTTTTTTTCTGTCATATGTATGACACTTCTAAGACGATAATTGTGACAAAACCCAGTATCATCATAGATGTGGTGGGCTCCTACTTCTATGACAAAAAATCATGATAGAAAATGGGCTTTTCGTCCTGGGCTGGCTGGAGACGCAGCTGCATGACATTCTTTGGGCCGTCCATGACGAAAGAAACCGTGGTAGAAGCGAGGGCGAGGAAAATTCGGGGAGTTCCCGGTTACGGTGGGAGGTCGGGGGCCGAGCGATGCGCGTTTCTCTCGTACAGGTACGCGCGTGTGTGCGAGGCCTTGGCTCTAATTGAACCCGAGCGAGGCGTTGGGCTCTAACTGAACCGGAGCGATTGCACTGCAGACTACGCGTTACTGAACGCGAGCGATCGATTGATGGCTGTTAACTGAACCCGATCGAGCGATTCCTTCTCTACTGCTGCTAACTGAAGTTGATAGATGCTGCCTCTCTGGATGATCGGTGAGCGTTGCGGGGGGTTTGGATGAACAGTGAGCCGTGGGAGTGGATGAACAGGACCCGTGGCGTTGCCTCTGGATGAACAGGACCCCGTGGTGTGGAGGGTTAGATGAACAGGATGACCCCGTGGAGGGCTGGATGAACAGTAGACGGTGGAGGGGTGGATGAACAGGACCCCGTGGTGTGGAGGGCTGGATGAACAGTAGACGATGGAGGGGTGCCCATGGAGGGGTGGTTGAACAGTAGCCGGTGGAGTAGCACGCGGTGGAGGTTAGATGAACAGGAGCCCGTGGATGCTGGAGGAGGTCGACGGTAGCCCATGGAGGCTGGAGGAGGTCGACGGTGGAGATGAACAGTATCCCGTGGACTCTCGTTTTGCGGTACGCCACACCCCTCCCGATGAACAGGACCCCCGTTTTGACCGTAGCTCTCCAACACAAGTCCGTTTCGTCCGTTTTGTGGTACGCCACACCCCTCCCGATCAATAGGACCCCCATTTCGACCGTAGGAGGTCCGTTTCCTCCGTTTTGCGGTACCCCACACCCCTCCCGATAAACAGGACCCCCGTTTCGACCGTAGGAGGTCCATTTCCTCCATTTTGCGGTACGCCACACCCCTCCCGATCAACAGGATCCCGTTTCGAACGTGGCCGGTCGAACACAAGGCCGTTTCCTCCGTTCTGCGGTACGCCAGGCCTCGTTTCCATCGCCTGTTCCGTCCAAGCCCTCCCGATGAACTCGACCACGCATTCCGTTCCGACCCAGCCGGTTGGCTCCCCATGAACACGACGACGACACTGTTTCTCTGTTCTGACCCAGCCAATTTACACGAGCCCTGGACGTACATATATATGCACGAGTAGGCGTTCGAGACACCGTCCGCATATACACATACGTGGCCGTATTTTCTTTCTTGCACCCTGGCCGCTGTACGTACATGTACATGCTACGTGCGCGCCTCTACTATGACACGTGCGTGCCTCTACTACGACACGTGCGCGCCTCTACATCCACCAGTATATATGTACGTACACATTCGCGACCAGAATGACAACGCTATGTACGCTTCGACCAGGTGAGTCCCCACTGTCAGGCACTTCCTTGCCTACGAAGATGTAGCTGGTGGGTCCCAGCAGTTAGGGGGCGATTTTTTTTGCCCGGACGCACTTCCTTGCATGCGAAGATGTAGCTGGTGGGTCCCAGCAGTCAGGGGGGGCGAATCATTTTTTTGTTGCCCGGACGCACTTCCTTGCATGCGAAGGTGTAGCTGGTGGGTCCCAGCAGTCAGGGGGAAATGTTGTTTTCGCGAAATACGGTGGCCCGTCCAGTGGGTCCCTGCTGTCAGGTGGAGGAATCATTATTTTCCGCGTAATAAGGAGGCACTTCCTTGCTGCGGTCTTGGACCCAGCTATCAGCCTCTCCACGTATAGTCCACGTCCGATGGAAGTCATTCCTTGACCACGTTGACCACGCCGCGCCGAGAGCACCAGGGCGGTGGAGGATGGCGAGGCCTAGGAAGGGGACGACATGGAGCCGGGGAAGACGCAGCAGTGGAAGCCCACGCGGAGAGGAGTATGAGGCTTCACTGGTTCGGCTGCGGTGTGAGGCTGCCATCGCCGCAGAATAACAGGGGGTGTGGGTGATTGGAGGGATGGCCTGGCCAGCGGTGTGAGTAGTATGGGGGCGGTGAGGCCTCCGCGGCAGCACAGCCGGCCACGGGAGGCAGGAGCAGGCGGCACGACCGAAGCTACTTGGGGCAGCTGGACCAAGAAGACCAGAGGTTGAAGAAGCACTACGACCGTTGGATGGACATCGTACGGTCACTGAAGCTAGAATCGTTTATTATTGACTAAGTTGACAAAGCCCATGGTACACTCCAACTTAGTAGGCCCACAGGTCAGCCTCCGAAACGGTGCGCCCTAGATGTCAGAGGGAGGAATCATTTTTTGGGCGTCCGAAGCTAAGAATATCCAAGATTGAAGAAGAAGCACGACATCCGTTGGATAGACATCCAACGGCCACTGCTGCTAGAACCGTGTGTTGACTATAATAAGTTGACAAAGCCTTGCATATGCGTCAACTTTTTTTAGGGGACGCGTCACTTAGTAGGCCCACAAGTGTGTGGCAGAGAACTTATAGCCCATTTGCATTTTGTAAGAATGTACAACCCATTCTTAAATTCTAATGGAATTTACAACAGCCCATTTATAGTTTGTTAAAAGTGCATCCCATTTTCTAGCTAGGACAACGATTAATAATTTCAGCCAACCATTGAAGACAGAATTCAATAAAATTTCCCACATTTTGATGGGATCCGAAATATTTTTATCTCGAAATTTCTAGTCAGATTAAATATAAATTTGTATTACGTAAAAATCCAACAAAACATTGCGCGCGCAACAATGAAAATTTAAGATTTTCAAAATCCATAAATAATATTTTATAAACTAATTTTGTGTTTGGTGCATTTTTTATAGTTACTGCCCAGTTTTTATAATTACATCCCATTTATTATTTTTTAAAGCCCATTTTCCTGCTAAACGTAATGCATCCCTCCTAGGAAAGTTTTGCAGCCCAGCGGGGCGGAGAATAACAAGTTAACCTTGCCTGGGTATTCCTCAAAAAGGTGTATAGCTGGGCTATTCATTTTCATCTGGAAAAAATTAGTATCTAGACTGGATATCTAGTCTGGGCTAGATGGGCCACAGCCCTCCCAGTTAATACCCTGCTCTCCTCTGAACAACAATGAAATCATCGCCAAGAAAAACTCTGCAGTGCTCACGCCTCAAAAACACAAATACTGCTCGAGCTGCTTGGTCCCAGCTGTTGGCTGCACCTTGTGCAATTCTCTCGTTTATATTGACTACATATGTTGACAATGGTGTGGGACCGTGATGTCAGGAAACCAGGAGAAAGGAAAAAAAATATAGTTGTACATAATAAGGAGGCACTTGTATACGTACGGCTATGGCCCTAGTGCGTCCCTAGTGTCATCTAGTCAAAATAAAGTCATCTCCTGAATCCTCATGTTCGTTGACGATGTTAACAATGCTCGGCGCCACGGCGAGCGCAACAACTCGAAGGACAACGGAGAGGGCCTCGCGGGCCCTATGGATGGTCTGATACAGCGCCTGTTGCTCATTCAGGAAGCCAGGATCATCGGACACCTATGAGCACCTTCGAGAAACTAAGATGGCATAAAACGGTAAGGCCAGGCATGGGAGCTTTGGTTTATTTCAAACCTGTATTAACATACACAAGTGTAATTTACTCGTCATCGGAAACAACGCGTAAAATACAGGCGTAATGAAATTGAGGCCCGAGGTCTGTAAGTAAAATCGGCGGGTGACGCGTGTAATTTGAGAGACCAGTGTATATTTTACGAGCACTGCTATATGGACGATATTACCAAACGATACATGCATGACGTGCGTATCATGCCATCCATAGGCAAGGCTGAAACAACAGCTAACGGCTGGATTAGCAATCGTCCAAGTGTAGTTCAGCGTTTTTATCGTGTGTGAAGTACTTTCGATATTTTAATAGTCAAAATCGACCAACCAAGCGCCTTCGCTCGAGACCATCTGCTTTAATTTACAAGCGTCAGTTTTACAAGCGGTTTTGGTTGGAAAACGACGATCCAATCACGGCCTAATATCATGAGTTGGCCGGAAGATCCTATGGTTTCATGTCTAACCTACCTGACTTGTCGTATAGGCTATGAATGAAACATCAGACGATGAACTTCTTAAGCATGGAAACAACCGAAGAAGATGATCTTCTTAACAAGCAAATCACTGGCATTAGATCGACATGCACAACAATACAAAGCATTATTCTCAGGAGGCACGGTGAACAGCTCGTGATGCCGCATGCCACAACATTCCAAGCTCAACTTTGCAATCAAACACAAGGCCTGGCATTACATAGACAATATTCAGAACAAACTATTAACACAGGAATTTCTCAGCACAGTAACTATTTACTTGTAAACTGAACACAGGAATAGGAAAAAACACTCGACGCTGCTCACAGCAAGGGCGTCCCACTCAAAAATATCAAATGCATGTCTTCTGGCTAACATCAATGAGCAAATTTTGACAAGGTTTTCCAATTCCAATATATTAAACTAATGTCTTCTTGCTAACATCAATGATTAAACTTTGACAAGCTTTTCCCATTCAAAATATGTAATGCCTATGATTGTGGAGTCCTGTCATAGCTTCTTAAATTGCCAATGGTCTCTGCAGACTAGTCATGTCACCGGTGTCTAACAATACTCTATAAAGCTTCTCGGTCATTCCTTCTGTAATGTAGCGCAAACAGTGACTGCTTCTTTCTGCAAAGTGGAACGACCAACTGGACCCAGTAATGCAGCAGTTTGCCTTGGACACATTGGCTCCTTTTGTGCAGTTCAACTAAAATCGAAGTCGAAATAAAACCGAGCTTTAAATTTGATATCCCTGTAAGAAACAGTAGGTATAAGGGAAACAATTTCTGAGAAATAATGGTTGATGACTTGTACTCCCAGAAGAAAAGCATCTACTGATCTACTTTATCTTAATGGGAAACAAAGCATGAGAGTAGCAATTCTCCATCAATGTGATTCATTCATATTGACTGAGACATTATCTTAACAATGCCTTTTTTCAACATGTATAAAGAACGACAAAGCAGAAAAGTACCATTCCTAAAACAATGCAACTGATTCATTTTAACAGAGACATTATCTTAACAATATCTTGGTTAAACATGTAGAAAGAACTACAAAGCAGGATAGTACCATTCCTAACAAGTGTTGCTGTTTTGAACTAAGATTCAGTAGTTAATTAATTCTGAGAGTGGCATTGCTTAATTTTACCAGAGGCATTAGATTAACGAAAAGCATAAACAGTTCCAGGGGAGAGTGGGTGCAACAACAATATGTGCTTCCATCTACTTATAAAGGGGGTGATGGAGTGTTTGTAGTAACAAAGCAACAAGCATCATGTCTGGGTTGGTCCCATTTTTGTTCACTACTTAATGGGAAAAGACAGCAATACAATAGCTTCAATTCAACATTTATTTAAAACAACACCAATACAAGTAGCACAACATCTCAAAGCACACTTCACAATCATGTGGATGAAGGCATGTACTGACCTTTCATGAGAAGACCAGGATAAAATACGAATCTGCCAACACGAATAGGAAATCCAATCTCGTTTTGTGCAGTTGCACTGAAATCAAGCAAATTGTTTCGCGTAGCGAAGCAAAATGTCACAATAGCAACAAGTTGAATAGATATCCCTGTTTAAACAGAGGCAAAAAAGGAATCAATTACTGGCTAATAAAGGAGGATGAAACATGCGACCACAAAAATGGTAATCCCACCAATCCCTAACAAGTGTTGCAGTTTTGAAATAAGATTCAGTAGTTAATTCTGGGAGTGGCATCAATTACTGGCTTATAAAGGGGGTGGTCCCATTTTTGTTCCATTTTTGTTCACTACTTAATGGGAAAAGACAGCAATACAATAGCTTCAATTCAACATTTATTTAAAATAGTACCAATACAAGTAGGACAACATCTCAAAGCACACTGCACAATCATGTGGATGAAGGCCTGTACTGACCTTTCATGAGAAGACCATTATAAAATACGAATCTACCAAAGCGAATAGGAAATCCAATCTCGTTTTGTGCAGTTGCACTGAAATCAAGCAAAGTGTTTCACGTAGCGAAGCAAAATGTCTCAATAGCAACAAGTTGAATAGATACCCCTGTTTTAACAGAGGCAAAAAAAGGAAACAATTACTTGCCGATAAAGGGGGATGAAACAAATAGTGACAGAAAGAAGCATCTAACTTATCTTGGATGGAAAACAAAGTAGGATAGTAGCATTCCTAAAACGGTTGCATTGATTCATATTAACAGAGACATTCTCTTGAAACAACATTTGTTAAAAAATGTAATTTACTTTTAACAGTGGCATTGCTTCAATTTTCCGGCGGCATTCTTAGATTAACAATAGTAAAATAGCTGTATGGGACATGCCAGCACCATGTTTGTCCACATGTATAAATGGGTGATGCAGAGTATGTAGCCAAGCAGCATATATGCGTTGGTCCCATATTTGTTCTCTTTGAACCTTTTTCCTATGTGAGGGCAGCAAATCTAGTCCTGCACAAACTACCCGACCCCCCAGTTTCTTTCCCTTTTCAACAAAGAGATCGGTTCCCTACAGATGTGTGTACTGGGTTACCCCCTTTTTCCCTTTTCGAAGTACAAAGCGGCTGGATAGCCAGTGTATACTACTTTCCGCCCCTCCTTTCCTCATTGAACCACGTCCTAGATTCTTGCTCCAGCCCACCGCACCCTTCTTTCTTCTTTGAACCAAGCCCTAGATTTGACTACAGATCGAAAAAGATCCACATGCAGCTAGAGCAACGACAGTTTCAAAGAAACTTATACCTTAGGGTCGTCGGGATGTGGCAAGGCGTGCAGCGGGAGGCCGGATCTTCCCACACTACGTACGACAGCGAGGAAGAAGGGGTCGGTAGCCCTCCCACACAGGCGCTGGGTGAAAGAGAACAACGCAGCCGGCAGTGGATTGCCTCCCTCGCCGAAGGCGATAGAGTGAACGCTGCACCTCCTCCCCTTCCCGGTGCGATAGGATACAAACGCCTCCTTCACCAGCTGTGAGGGGGGAGAGAGAGACAAGAGGCCAACGCAGTCTTGTTTATATCTGGTGAAGAGAGGGTGAGAGACTGTGAATATAGCAAACCCTAGCAAATGAACGCTGAGCCTCCAGCATGTAACATATATTTAGTGCGGCGAGCGTGTGGAGAGTGCGAACCCTAGCGAACAAGCGCTGAGGCTCCCGCTTATATATATACTACTGTAGTATGGACTGAGCTTCGGTGCCTTCACTGCACCTGCTTTTCGCTGTATGACAGGTGAGCCAGCCACATTTTGGGCCCACCTGTCATAAACCCAAAGGCAGGTGCACTAAGTCAATGAAGCTGCATCCATATAGTACTCTCGTGTATACGACTAATATATAGTGGAGTGGTTTTCTTATTCTCTCCATAACAATCATTTTAAATTGTGTAAGTACGAAACGAAACTCTTTATTTAATGTACAGTGAAGAAAACTAGTACTACTACTTCCAATGAACTAACGATCCATGCCCACGCGTCCTGGTCGCACTTCCTGTCCTTCACGTGTGGTACACTACCCTCCCTTAAGTGAACAACCACACATGCGCCAAATTATCAGAAACATGTGAGAGTGTGTACAAATAAAGAATTTCAATTTCAATTATCGGAAAGGTTTGAGAGTATTACAAAGTTTGACTTCAGTCAAATCTAATATGCGGAGTAAATAAAAATGGAGGGCTACTACGTCCTCCCCCAACTCGTCAATCTCTTCCAGTAGTGCTAGTACTCCATGGCGCGGTCCATCGACAAGCAGGCGGGAAAGTTGTCGTATACTACTCGGTTTGCGGTGAGTGGCATGCCGAGCGACCGTGTGGGGTCGAGCTGTGGAGGAGGGTGAGACACGAACACGACAGACGTGATTTAAACATTGGTTTTGCTTGATGGCGCAATCCAACGAAACGAAACGTTGGTTTCTCTCCGTTTCCCTTTTTTCTCCAGAAAAATGGAAACTTTCCACTCCATTTTCATTCCTATTCCAAGGTTGCCCCTGTTACAACATTCCATCAAATACAAAGGAAAACTAACAAGCATGCTGATGCATCTCAATGATTCACAGATCATAGCCAATATTTACTTCACAACTAAAGAAAAAAGTTGTGACAGCATGTACGAAAGAAAAACTACTGATGGGGTCACTACGACTGAAACCCTAAACCCTAAACATGATTTAATTTCCTGGCCAGGTAGAACCTGTCGAAGGAAAGACGGCTGGAACCCTCGGATCTTACGATGCTTTTGTGCAGTTCCACTAAAATCGACCTGAGCACCCCTGATGGCAAAGATGTTGAAGAAGTGTGATTAGAATAATAGTACTGGCACTAGTTCATGAGACATAAACTCATCACAAGTAGAAGCCGGTAGAAGTAGAGAAAGATCGACATGGAGATGGAGCTACGGCAGTGGAGCAAGCCGGCTCCAAAAGGAAGATGGACTATACCTGGGACGTCGGGCTGTAGCTAGAAGGGCGGTTGGGACGCGGTATCGGCCCATACCGCGGTGACCCCCGATTGGGACACACCGACTTTGGTTTTCTCCCTCGCCGATGTCGACCACGTCTACGCAGAACATTGTTCCCTTCCCCCAGCTGCGGGATCAGGCCCGTCGTTCTATGCTTGTGAAGAGAGCAACCTAAGCAAGCAGGCTTGTAGCTTAGGCTCCTGCTAGTGTATATATAGTGGTTTTCTTTTTCTCTCCATATCAACCATTTTATATTGCGTACGTGTCATTCAAGAGTGAAATGATGGTTGCTTCTTCCGACTAACTTACTATGTGATTTGACTGCTCGTTAGTGGCCCCTACATGTACACCCCCTACGTGTATGCAACAGTCACACGTACACATGGACACAAAAACGCATGTGATGCCCTAATGCATGCATGTCCCAGCACACGACGGAACACACATGGTCATGCTCAAGTGCTCAACCTACACGTGCATGCACACACATACTTAGTCAGGGTGAGCTAGTGACCGTATAAACACCGGAAAATATATATATTGAGTTGCAATGAGTGTCTTGGCTGATCGTCCTAAGAATGCTTATATATGAATAAATCTCTCTCATTTACCCGCAAAAAAGATTAAGCCATATTAACCGGAAAGGAGGGAGTATGGACTAGCACTACTTTTTGGTGTGTCCCGTCAACTCGCAGAACGAGGAGAAGCTTGCAGGACAAGGTGAAGCTCGCTTACGCCTTTTGACTAATGCAACCTACCATCGGTGGACATGCATCAGTCCATTCGGTGTCAGATTGTCAGAGGCATCCACTGTAGTACCCAACATGCGGAGTACCATCATTGTTCGACTTCACGAAGAGGCGAAGAGCCAAGCGCAGTAGTACGAGTAGTACTACTACTAGAACCGCATGGTGGAGCGTCTGTACTCTTATTTTTTTATCTTTGATAAAGTACATGTTTATTCCGGAGAAGGGCGGAAAATGGCAGCCCAACATGTAATGAATGATACCGATCAACCAAACATGCTCGAATATATCTTGGCCTCCGTGCGAGCCCGTCTGTGTGTTCTAGATCCTCGTCTCCCTCAAGGAATGGCGGGTTGTCTCTTTGCCGTCAATTGAGATCGGTTTGCTCACACTCATGTCCCACATGTCAGTGATATGCCAAGAGGAGGTGCGTTGACTGACTGGCCATACGCGTAGTTGGTTTTGCACCTTCATACTACTCCTCCCTCCGTCACAGTTTACCGGGCGCGCTTCATTATGATGCATTTCTCTCAATGCATTTCCAGCACTAGAGAGACTTTAGATGCGTTTGGTTTAATGCTCAATTAATTAGGGCGTCGTAACCGCAATCAAGTCCACAATTTTCTCTCCATGTACTCTTTACTACTACGGAGTGGAGTACGTGCATGCATGTGTGTACCCGGGGTGGAAGCACTGCATGCATGTGTGTACGCATTATTCCTCTAGTAATATACGCCATGCTATAACTACCAATGCTATTTTTCAGGCTGATCACTAGTCGCCTTGGTCCCACATATTGGTTTTCTTTTTTCTGAAGCGCGTTGTATAAACAGTGATGGATGGAGTAGTATGAGCGGATTAAGAGAAGAGTGTATTGATGGTTGCTTCTTCAGAGCAACTTACAGTGGGAAAGGCGGGGCTTCTGATTTGACTGCTCATTACTCACTATTAATGCGGCGCAACGACCGGGCTGAGTCTCCCATGCGCTTGTGCACTACCCCCTCGGTTCTTAAATATACTCTGGAGTATTTGTCTTTCTAGAGATTTCAACGAGTGACTACTCAAATATTTGTATTTTTAGAGATTTCAAATGGAATCATGGAGTATAATTTTGTGCATGGCACATGGACCCGGATGATGAAGAGGCTTCTGGCAATGCTATCAAGCTTCCATCATTTGTTAACATAATTGACGTACTATACAAATAATTTTCCAGCGACATGAAATTGTACAATGGTGTGAGCTTTCAGCTTTTGTTTCGCATGTCTTGCCATCGATGCTCTTTCGGAAACAATAAAAAACTAACTCCCTTGCTAATGCATGTCAATTATTAGCAGATCAGAGCTAATAATTACATCACAACTGAAAACAGAGTTGTGAGAAGGTGTTAAATTAAAATTGATCCATGCTTTCATTGGCAGCAACGTCTCCCCAGCTCTATCTAAATCAACAAGGCATGTTGGAAAAAAAGTAGCTGTCCAGAGCATGCAACATTCCGATCATTTTGTGCAGTTCCACTAAAATAGTGCTGAGCGTCCCTGTTCCAAAGATATTAAATCTGATTACGATAATAGAGGACTGCTGATGAAACAATAAACACAAAAATAGAAGCCGGTCACCTTTGTAGTCTCTCTTAAGACTAACTAGTTGGAGAAGATTAGGCTCGGAGTTGGATGAGGAGGATAGAGCAAAACCAATCTCCCTTTGTGCAGTCGCACTGAAATGTAGAGACGTTGCCCGTGTGAAATTTTAGTACAACTGCACAAAACACTCTTAAGAAAAAAGTGATTTGTGCAGTTCACCAAAAGGTCGCGATAGCAACGAGGTGAAATGGATAGCCCTGTTTGCAAAAAAGAGGTAGAAAGGAAACTATTACTAGCCAATAACAGTTGATGACACATGCGATGACAAAAAAGAAGCATATTCCTTGTCCTAAGGGAAGATAACAACACGGTTGTGTTTGTCTAAAACGGTGTGAGGACGAGAATGCAAAATGGAAAGTACGCCGGACGAGCTACGTTTTGGGCAAAGAACTATGGAAGATCCAGATGCAGCGACGTGGGAAGACGGGCAGTGGAGCAAGGCCGGAGGGGTTACCTGGAGGTCGTTGGGATGTAACTAGGTGAGCGGCAGCGGCCAGAATCTACGAGCAGGTGGCGTAGGCCCTGCAGCACGGGAGCTTGGTTAGAGAGAACGGCGTGTACCGCAGATCGGGACGTGCTGCCTCGGCGCTGTCGAACGGAGAAACGATACACTTCCTCCCTTTACCCCGGCGGACGGGATGCAGCCGGATCAGTGACCAACGGTGAGAGAGAGAGAGAGGCCGCTGCACTCCCTTTCCCCCGGCGGACTATATGCGGCCGGAGCAGTGACCAACGATGAGAGAAAGAGAGGCCACCATAGCCTTCTGTGAGATACTCTGAAGAGCGACAAACCAGGCAGGCAAGCTCCATTGTATATAGTGAGCGGACTACCTTTTTCTCCATAAAAATTGTTTTATATTCTGTGTACATGCCATTGAGCGCTATAACTTTATTTAAAAATAACGCGTCAAGTCAAACTTTGTTTCGTGCACGCGTGGTACACGACCTCCCTAGGTAAACAACTGCTACAGGCGTTCAAATTAGCACGTGAGCTGCCATTTCGTAAAGAAATGAGCTCCACCGTGTACCCGCGCGGGTGTGGCTGGGCACGAAGCGTGAGTACGTGCATGGTGCACCTATTCTCTTCTTGTATACATACACAACCTACGTGGGGTTGTGTGAGAGAGATACAAACCTAGAGAGATATAGTGTGTGGGTTCTTGGGAGTTTTTTTTTTGGGGTGGGGGGTCAATCAAAAATGTAACATATGTAATGTGTGTGAAATAGAGTCCTGGATATAACATATATATAGAGGGGGCGATCCACGAGAAGAGAGTGGAGGTATCATCGGCTTGAGGTGTCCATAGAATCGAAGAGAGGGATGATGTGTGTGTGCGCGCGCGCGATCGATAAAGAGTGCCATCGAATTTGTGTGTGCCCACGTCAAAGATATAGAGTGGCTGGCCTACTGGAACGTGAGAGGGGACATGTGCAGTTTGTCTCTGTGGCATGGATACCTACCTGCAGCGCTCGACTATCGGTGTGTGGTGGGGGAAGAGGGAGGCCCAATTAACTATAGAGGTACAATGGCTGGTATATGTGTGGAGGAGGAGAGAGGCCTACCTCATGTATTAAGGAGATCGATCTGCCTCATGTATTAAGGGAGATCGATCGGCATCCATGCATATGTGCAGGAGAGGAATAAGGTTGGGAGAGAGACAGAGCTAGAGTGTTGGAGGGGGTGGTAGTGGAGTTGCTTCTAACAAATGGTGGGATAGGCTTGCTAGACAAACGGAGGGCACGCCCGCAATATCAATAAGAGAGGAGATGGCTGCTTGTTGTCTGTGCACGTGCGTGTGAGAGACGGGTCAGGAGGCATGCACGAATGATGAGGGGGGACGATGTGGCTGTGGTAAGCAGACGTAACTACATAGGAAGATCAATCGCCCTTTGTTAGAGAAAGGAGAGACATAACTTGTGAGGTACGTCGATCGATGGGGGGGTAGTTAAAGTCGATCTAGGTATATGTTGGGAGATCGATCAGTATACATGCATGTGTGTGTTAGAAGCAAATGAGGCACGAGGAGAAGGATAGAGAGAGAGGGATGCATGTAGGAGGTGGTACGAGAGGCATACTATATCGAGGGGGGAGGAGTGTGCGAGTACGAGAACGATGAAAAGAGTGGTGGGAGTGAGGCATGGACGGTGACAAGAGAAGAGGGGAAGCTTGTGTTTGTGCTAGGCACACCTGGCTAGAGAGGCATATCGATCGATGTGTGCCGTAAAGAAGGAGCTGGGGGGCCTACACACACCGTGGGTGAACGACCTAAAGTGAAAAGACGAATTTGCGCGATGGAGCTAGAGAATGCTGAGGGAGGGTGAGAGGGATGCGGGCGTGTGCATGCACAAGAGAAAGTTAGCGCTAGCTACAAAGATAAGAGGGTTGTGTGGGTGTAAAAGACGAATAGAGATCATATATACTTCATTATAAAAAGCGAATTCGGATATTTGAAGAATTTATCATAGTGTTTTCAAACCGACGCATGTGTGAATATATATAACGGTGATACACATGGTGTGGTTATGAACATGTTATACTACATTTAATATATTTTATCTCTACTCTTATAAAAAACGGAGTTGTTGATGATGGTGTGCCTGCCATCCTGCATTATAGGCCGTCCGATTTATATCTGGCGGATAGCAAGGAAACTATGATGGTTGAAGTTGGCAACAATCATGATTGTAGATTCTTATTGAAATAGAGAAACGAATTCAAATTTAGTTCGAATTGCAGCGGTAGTATAGACATTTGGAATGCACTAAAATGTTGGTATGAGTAGGTTACATGCATTATACAACAAGCGAAAAAAATTTAATCGGACATAACATGGATTCATACTCCCTCCTTCCATCTATATAGGGCGTAATGAGATTTTTAAGACCGCCTTTGACTATTGACAAGATTAATAGTACATGACATGCACAATGTGAAAATTATATCATTGAAAGAACCTTTCACAGACGAATTTAACGGTGTGCTTTGTGTAAGTTGCATGTCATATATCATTGCTCTAATATTTGGTCAAAGTTAGCATCGAAAAACGCATTAGGCCCTATATAGATGGAAGGAGGGAGTAGCTTTGAATAGCATTTGTATAGTAAAACGGGGCAAGACTCTCTCTTTGTGTGGTGTGAATAGTTTTATTTTTTTCATTTTCTTTTTGGTTGAGGGAAGTGCGAATTGATTTGGTACGTACAAGTACAATATTACTACACGTTAGGCTTGTCCCTAAAATTCAACCCGCGTCTTGTTATATCCCGAAAATTCAGATATCGTGCTCCCAAAACTGGCGCCTTCACAACCCGCGCCTTGCTATCCCAAAATTACAACGCGCGCGAAAACTCCCTCCAGCTGCCAAATCCCGACACGCGAAATCCCCCTTCTAACCCTGAGCCGAAAGGGCCGCTAGTTCAAATCGGTGGGGGGTACTTTTGTAACACACCCTACATTTTGGACAAGCGCGTCCCTAAGTCATGCTTCACCCCCTCCCATCGCTCCCTTTTCGCCATTCGAAATCCCAGGCCACCATAACCTCTCCGCTCCAGCCACGAAACCCCACCCTCCTCCGTCCGCCACGTCACCGCTGCCCAGCCAGAGCCTCTTCCCCGACGACGTCGTCCACCGCAACATCTCGACGTGCCTCGTCCACCTCCCCAGATGAGGATCCATCGTCCATCTCGCTGTCCCGCTGGTTCAGCCGCCACGTCCTCCACCTCCAAGGATCTGCTCGGACGATCGCCTAGTCTATCGCGGCTGCTCCATCCCCATAGCGCCGCCTTAACCTGCTCCACCGGAACCGCAACATCCTCACCGACTCCTCGGACAAAGCCGAGGCCTACTCGGCGCCACCAAAGAGGTTGTACACTCATCGCATCACATCTTCTCCTTAACTCGAACTCCCGGCACCGACGGTGCTCCATCCCGCACCCCCATGGAGCGGCTACCTTGAAGCCGGCGCAGCGGGTGACATCTCCATGGCAGCTCTCCCCCAGTGCGAGGCCCCTTCGGCGGCGGCGTCCATACCAGCTGGATCTGTTGCTGCTGCTCCGGCTCTCGCTCGCTCGCTCGCGCTACTGCTGCTACTCCGGCTCTCGCTCCATCGCTCGCTCGCCCAGCTGCTGCTGCTGATCTCCCCCGCGCTCGTGCTGCTGCTCTGCTCTGATTAAGCCACACTTCAGTCGACTGAATTGACTTTTGGGTCACTCGATTTTCAGGGGTTGGGGGGCTCACCGGAGTTAAGGAAGAACCACCCGCATCGGGGACGGGGGCTCGTCGGAGAGGTACCCCACTATCTATCTTAGGGTTCAGGGTGGGGGGGGGCCTAGATGGTTGGCCGGGGCGGCGGTGGCGAGTTGTTTTGGGGCGGCGAGGCGGCGCAGGGGCCGGTGGTTCGGCCGATGGTGGCTGGCAGCTCAGGGTGGTGCAGGTTGAAGATGAACTGCAGGCCCTCCCTAAACTACATGTCAAGTGCCTCTCTGCTACCATTGCGTTCAGTTTCGACAGTAGCATTCAGATTCCATAGTAAATTTCAGTTTCGACAGTTTAGTTCAGAGTCAACAGTTTTTACCTCATCTGTTGTAGTCAGGTGGTTTTTGGTGATGTTAATTTTACATCCATTTTACATCATCTACTGGAGATGCTATTAGAATCCCAGTTGAGATTGACGATGTCTGTCTTGTGCTGCTTCAGCCTTGACGTCTTACGGCTCACCGGAGCTACTCCAACGACAGAACGATCCATCACAACAGAGCAGTGCCCTGGACGCCGTCTACAGATTCCTCAGATCTTCCTCCACACCTCCGACAGCCACCTCTGCCTCAACTGCTTCAGCGACCAACCCAATGATGCTGAGGTCGACACGGCTACGGCAAAGAGGTTGTACACTTGTTGCATCACTTATTACTATACATTCACGTCGATCCATTAGGGCTATTTTGGTTCAACGGAAAAACGTCGATCCACTGGTTGTTACCATCACTCTAAATTTCTGCATGCTCTCCTTACATAATCTCACCATATTTTTTTCGTATGCATGTCAGATATTGTACACAGTCATGCTGAACATGTAGAGAAAAAGAGAAGAGTTTTGCGCGGCAATACAATGTCATGCAGACATCGCTCCATGGTGGGTTCAATGGCAAACCCTCCCCACCCCTCTCCAGATTGTAATCCAGAGGAAGATATCTGTTCTGAGGCGGATTCAGACGCCGCTGACCACTCCTATTTACCCCCCAAGGTGTTTGCTCTACCTTGGCATGATGATGTTAGTCATATCATGCATATGTTGCCTTGCAGTGCCTACTTTTGACATCATATATGTCATCTGCTTAGTTTAGACATGTTCTGTAATGCCACCTGTTTAGTTTCTATATCATATATGGGAATTATGCAGTCTCATGTCTTTTAGCCAGCCATAATATATGTGAAATGTGCAATGCCATCCTGTTTAACCAGGCATCATATATTTGAATGATATCTTGCCCATCCTTTTCTTCATTACATTTCCATTTGTCGACAATGTTTGTACATTAAACTACTCTTCCTGTGAATCAGCCATTTGGGTGGGAGATGGAAAAATCTGGAGTGAAAACAAGGCCTTCAGAGCAGACAGTGCTACCTGTCGAAGCAGATCTCTTGTTGGGTCCCGATAGCTCCTCAGAGATGGATTCAGAGACAGATGACCAGTCCTATTCCCCCACTGAGGTGTATGCTCTAACTTGGCACGGTTATACTGCTCATATCATGCATACGGTGTCTTGCATTGCATAGTTTAGACATCATATACACAATATTCAACACCATGTTCTTAGTTCAGACATCATATCGAATGCCCTCTGTTTAGCATATAAATCACATATGTGAATTAAATGATGCGATCCTGATTACTTAGATAACATGTAGGTGAATTATGTCATGCGATCCTGTTTAGTTATTCATCATATCTTTGAATTATGTTATGCTATGCTATCCAGTTTAGATAGACATCATATATGTGAAATTATGTCATGCTATCCGTTTTAGTTAAACAATATACATGTCAACTATTTCATGCCCTCTTTTTTCCACACTATCTATTGCATCTGTCTCTCATACAATGTCTGTACATTCAACTATGTTTCCTGTTTATCAGCCATTTGAATTGGAGCGGGTGATGCCAGTATCTAGCGGACTAAAAACACGGTCTTCAAATAAAACAGTGCTACCTCTTGGTGGAGATAGCACCCCGGTTGTACATGCACAAGAACCAGCCCTACCACACATAACCCAAACTCTCGCAGATTGTACCCCTACTGCGATGGACAGAGAACCAGCTTCACCCAATCTAACCCCAACCCCAGCCGATAGTAACCCAGTTCCTGTTGACACAGCACCATCTCCACCACAGAGCTCCCAAACAAGAGCAGTTAGTAAGGCAGCTCCAGTGCCCAAAGGGCCAGTACTATCACGGCGAACCCCAACTCCACCAGTTAGTACGCCTATTCCTGTGGAGGAAGCACAACCAGCTAGTCGTAGTTTAGCATCTATCGCATTTGATGTTGTTAAATCGTATGTGCGTATCTTCCCATCTTGGAAATATTATACTGAAGATGAAGGAAAATGCCAGTTGCAGGTGTTTGTCCAGGAGTTATGTGTAAGTAATGTTATTCATGGCAATTACTTTGCTTCGTCCCATACATCCTACCTCCATGATGGTTATAATACAGCAAATTTTCCCATTTTTCTCTATAGAGAAGGACCGATTTGGAAACTCAGGATGAGGTAACCTGTGCTAATACCTCTGCTATCTTCAAGAATGCTTGGTGGCAGTATCGGAATTACCTGAAGAAAACGTACTTCACCGGCAAAGAAACTCATCAAATTCCCTTACGTTCTCCTGAGACACATTTACTGGACGATGACTGGGAACGCCTTGTTCTGTACTGGTCCCGAACCAAGAATGTGGTAAGGTCTATGAGCTCATTTTCTATTTTTAAGTATTATATTCTTGCGTCTTACTGTACTCTGTTCATGTAGAACAAGTGCCTAAACCTGAAGAACAACTGTTCTAATTTAAGATTCCATTGCTATCATAGTTCAAAAAAGCGCTAGGCGTTAATTGTGCGTTTTGCCACCGCCTTGCGCTTTACTGACCAAAGCGCATGCTTATGCGCAGTTATGCACAGATTATGCGTAGTTATGCGCAATGCGTTTTGCCAACGCCTAGAGCCTAGGCGCGCTTAAGCGCTCGCTTAGGCGCGCCTTTTTTAACTATGATTGCTTTGCTCTTGTATCACTGTATTTACTCATACAAACTTATTTTTAAATTGAAGGATCCAATCGAAACTCCAATGGCACAGCAGGTATGTTCACGCATGTTTCTTTAACAGGTTTGCTCTTATCAATAGCTCTGTTGATTTCAATTTCAATTGTGTATACAGTTGACTTTCATATCATGCACATTACTAGCATCACAACAGAGCCAATAGTGTTGTTGTACATGTAGACCCGTGGTACCCATCTGAAATCTTGTTGTGCCGTGTAGTTTCCCACGCTTTGTATTCTTTCACTGCTGCTTTGTCTTGAACTGATATGATTTGAACCGTGTCTCTATTTTGATTTGGCAAGACAATGCAGTGACCATAGGACATAGATATATGTTTGTTTGATGCTTTTATTATGTACTAGTACTTGGCAATAGAAGACTTGGTAGTTTAATCCTGTCCACCTTACTAATGAACTGGTTCACCGAAATGAGTTTCATATACTAGTACATGCTAAACTTGTTATGTGTCTGCTTGTTTCTTCTTTTAGAATGCTGACAGAATATTGGGGAAGAGTGCCTTATTAAGCAATGGTAAAGGAAGTAATGCAGATAAGGTTCAGGATAGTGACACATCCTTGTTGGTCTCCAACAAAGCTGATAAAACAGCTAAGGAAGACTATCTTGAAGACAGCGAGACAACCCCAAAGTCCTGTCTTGGTTTAGTGTTCGAGTTACTGGCCACTACCGCTTGCACAAGCTATTCAAACTCACTGTCTGAATCAGTTCGGTTTCTTGAGTCTCAACTACAAGCTGAAAGACATCGATCAGCTGTGCTGCGACAAGAAGCGGAAGGACTGCGGAAGTCCCTGGAGCATTCAGATGCATACTTTCTGGTGCAACAGAAAGCGTTGGAGGATTTTAGCGCCAAACAGGACAAAGCTAATCAGCTTGCTAAGCTTATTGCCAGCATGGTGGATACCCAGGATAACATTTCTTGAGCTCTTCTGAAGCTGTTTCAGTTATGCTCTTGTTTTGCTGCCACGTTTATTTGCACTAGTGGCCAATTTTGATGGCCAGTGTATGTAATGTGCTGCTTTGTTCCCTATATTTGCACTGGTGGCGAACTTTGATGCCCAGTGGATGTAATATGTGTAATAGGGGTAATAGGCTAGCGTTAATTGTTTGCTTATTTATTTCCTTATTGTCTTATTTAGTTGTTTGCCTGTAGTCACTGAGTTCTTTTTCTGTTTTTTTCTAGTGGCCACAATAGCCTATTTTTGGTAACTATACCAAAATAATCATGGCAACACACGGACTGTTGTAACCATGGGCCTCCTGCAGGCCGTATGATCCATGGGCCTTCGTCCGGCCGTAGGATCCATTGGCCTTCTATACGGGCCGTAGGATCCATCGGCCTTCTATACGGGGCTTAGGGTCCATGGGCCTTCTACGGGCCATAGGGTCCATGGGCCTTCTACGGGTCGTACGATCCATGGGCCTTCTATGGGCCATACTATCCATGGGCCTCATATGGGCCGTAGGATAAATGGGGCTTCTATGAGGTGTATCATCATTTTCCCAATCATGGGCTGTACTATTCGTGGACCATAACGGGTCGTTAATAGGCCGTATTTGATAACTCTACGAAAACAGCCCAACGTTTTTTTTGACATAGAAACGACCCAACGTATTAACGGTCCGCAAACGGGCCGACTATAACGACGGGCTGAATTTGGCCCACAAGCAGAAAATAACAGTAACGGGCCGTATGTAACCGATATGTAACCGAATGCTACAAATGAGCCCAAGAATCAATGGGTCCTGAGAAGGCCGAAAGATAACTTGGGCTGGAAATGGCCCAATGGAATAACAGGCCGTTAAAGGGTATAAAATGATTCACTGTTCATTACGGGCCACTTTCACCACGGGTCGTTAATGGGCCAAGAGTTACAAAGGTCCTCATATGGGCCGAAAGAAGTCATGGGCCACACATGGGCCGGAAGTTAAAATGGGTTGAATCATATTGGACGGCCCAGATGACGCTACTGGGCCTAATTCGGATAGGGCTTAATGGGCCCTAGGTTAGCAGGCTGTAAATGGGCTATATGCGAACAGGCCGTTAACAGGCTTTCGTTGGGCCGGCCCGCCACCTTTTGACCAAGTCAAATGGGCCGACCTTTTCACAGGAATGGGCCTTTGTTGGGCCGTGCCACGTGTCGCCGTATCATAGGCGCCTTCGGTCCAATGAGCGGATGACATCTATCCCAACGGTGAGCCGACACGTGTTTCCTCCAGCCAATGATGATTTTACACGTGGAAAATCCACATTGGTCGGGGCTGTTAACGGGTTATCGGATCCAAAACCCGACCTGATAGCTTAACAGTGTTCCGTTACGGTGGATGCCACGTGTCGGTCACCCTTGCCGAAAGCACTTCTGTGACGCGTGATTTATCGTCATGGAAGTGGACACTTCCGTGAGGATAATTTTGGTAATGTCATGGAACACTTCTACGACAGCACAGGTATGACTATCTTGATTTTGTCATAAATTTGTCATGGATGTACATGGATGACAAAAAATGCGACCTACCACTAGTAGAAAAAGGGCCTATTGTCCCGGTTGGTGAGGGCCTTTAGTCCCGGTTCATGAACCGGGACTAAAGGGTCGGTACTAATGCCCTGACCCCTTTAGTCCCGGTTCAATCCAGAACCGGGACAGAAGGGCCTCCACGTGGCCTGTCCCCTGAGCCCAGGCAGGAGGGCCTTTGTCCCGGTTGGTGGCACCAACCGGGACCAATAGGCATCCACGCGTCAGCGTTTATGTGGCTGTGGTTTTTGTTTTTTTTGAAAGGGGGGGGTTTGGGGGGTTTTGGGGGGTTAATTTAGGTGTTTCATATATTGTGCTATAGCTAGCTAATTAATAGAGAGAAGTGTCCTCTCTTTTGTCCGTGCTTGGTCGACGCTACATACCATACATACATATGTATAGAGAGGACTAGCTAGACACGCTAGCTAGCTAGTAAGCAAACAGAAGATCGTCATGAACATATATGCATACATAGAGAAGTGATATCGACCACCTCTCCTTCTCCGAGAGATTGGTCGAACAAACAAGTTCTCGTGTATCTATCCGACACTACCGGCTACATATATACAATAATTATCTTTTACAAATATATAATCTCCTAAAATACGGACGCGTGGTCCACATAGTATTCTCCGTCTTCAGCGATCACGTGGTCAAGAAAGAATGCCGCCAATTTCTCTTGAATTGCTCGCATGCGATCTGGTGCTAGGAGTTCATCCCGCATCCGAAACATCTAATTTTAAGAATGGGTTCAATACATATATATATATATATGAATGAATGAAACTCAACACAAATGATGGTAATAAAATAAAATTGTGAATATTGTTATTTACGCACTTCATATTGTTTGTCGGAGTAGCCCCGCTCACAGGTCGTGTGGCGGATGGACTCGCAAATGTAGTATCCACAGAAATCATTCCCTTGTTCCTGCCACAACCACTTTACAAGAAATAGAGGTCAATCAAACTGATAATTAGCAAGCATGCTAAATGGTATTGATGAAACTAGCGCTTGAATCACTAGGAGATGCCTGGAATATGCTAGTACATAGTACTTACTTTCGGGTGCCTAAATTGCATCTTCTTCGGTAGTCCCGGAGCTTTTTTGGTGAATTTTCTCCAAGCCCTGCCATACAAAGAAAACAATTACTTGATATCAGAAATGAACAAATTAAGTTGCTGATATGGTGGATAATGATCGATTTAACTTACTTCTCGAGCATTTCAGTCATGTCCGCATACTCCTTGGGATCTTTTCGCTTGGAGTCTAAGACAGTTACTACTCCCTTCTCAAGCTTAATCTCTAGGAGAATATAGTGGTAGCTGCGCACACATGCATAACTCATCAATATTACATTACTATAACCTGGACTAATAAGGAAACCGAATATGCCACAAGACAGTAACACTCACTTGAAGTTGTAAGGAAAGAGTATTATATCTTTGTGTTCATTTATTTCCAACGATCGTAGCAAGTTGGCCTCAGTTTCTTGGGCACGATATTGAACCTCAGTTGCATCTATGAGATACGTGTTAATGAACCCAATATCTCCCACTTGTCTTTTCTTCAATTCGGCGATCTTCAATCTGCATAATATAGTGAGGATAATTATAAATACATGCAAATGAAAGGGCTGAGTTATATAGAGAGACTTAATGACGGAAGTAGTACTACTTACAGACAGTAGGAGGTGACCGTTGCTTTATCGATGGCCAATTGATTGAAAAACTGATAGAACTCCTCAAATGGAATAGGCAACAGTTCAATTCCAAGGAGGTCATGCTCCTTTTTAACTCTCATATACAAAGTATTCCTCCCCTCAGACTCTTTGCAGGTTTTCATGTACCAATCATGCAATCTTCGCATCATCGTTGATAGAGAACTTTCATCTTTGATGAGAGGCTTCCCGTACTCGTATCTTTGTATCTGCACCTCCAAGATATCATAATGTACATCGTCGGGCAGGTAATTTGCAGGATTGCCATAACCGGGCACCATCCTCGGATCGACAATGTTGCTAGCAGGCACCTTGAGCGGGGGGCACGATTGCTTCGCTTGTTCCCCGAGCTGGGCAATTTGTTTCCCAGCTCGTCGTTCTTTCATCCTTTGATCACTTTTAGTACTTCCCGACCTCTCCGCTTCGGCAAATGCCTTTCCAATAATGCGCTCATAGTTGCCTTTCGGCGGAGACTTGGGTGGTTTTGTCAGGGCAGCCAGAGTGCGCTTCCCTTTCACCGGATCTACCTTCTCCTCCGGAGGTGGATGTCTCTTTTCTTTCAACCCTTCAAACTAGTCATCCACTTCGGTCTGCGCAATCTTCGCGTTTTCCTCCTCGCTCCTCTCGTACGGTAACTTCTCTGGAGTCTTCAGAGAAGGACCGAATCTGTATCTCCTCCCGCCTTTGGCTGTACTGCTAGACGCCGGCAGAGTAGACGGAGCGGATGTCTTCTTTCCTTGCTTATGAGGTGGAGGAGAAGGACTGCGATGCGCCGTAGAAGCCAGAGCGGCGGCGGGTCTCTTCCGCCCTTGCTGACGAGGCGGAGAAGGAGGAGGCTGGCTGCTCGGGCGCGCCGGTGCAGGCGGAGAAGGAGGCGGAGTGCCGCCACGCGCCAGAGAAGGAGCGGGCCAAGTGCCCTGATCGTCACTCGCTGGTGGAGGAGGCGGAGTGCCCTGACTCGCCAGTGGAGGAGGAGGAGGCGGAGGCGTCCAGTTCGGAAGGTTGATGAGATCCTTCCGCCATAGGCATGGAGTCTTCAGAGCAGAATCTAGCCGATACTCCCCTTCACTGGTAGGGTGGTCAAGCCGGAGGTCCTCAAATCCCTCCGTTATTTCATTGACCATCACCTTAGCATATCCTTCTGGAATCGGCCGGCAGTGAAAAGTTGAGTCGGGTTTAGTAGGATAAACAGAGCCAACAGCCGCCTTGACCTTCAAATTGCTCCATTGCGCCATAAGGTGGCAATTTTCAGCATTCGTGATAGCATCCACGGGATAGCTGGCAGGAGCCGTCAAGGCATGCTCTGGCTGAAGCAGCTCGGTGGAAGCCACGCTGCTTTTCCGCTGAGATGGTGGGGTAGCTTCGGGGGAAGCTTCGGCAGGACGTTTGCTGCGATCTGCTTCTCGTTCCTCTAGCCCCATTACCCTTTCGTGCAGCGACTGCAGTTGGCTCTGCTCCAGTTTCTTCCTCCTCTCGTGGGTTTTGTAACCCCCTGCGTCCGGAAATCCAGCCTTCCACGAAACGGAGCCTGGCGTGCCTCGTGTCCGTCCAGGGTGCTTAGGATTGCCGAGGGCCATTGTGAGCTCGTCCTTCTCCCTGTCTAGAACGAACGTCCCTTGCTGCAATGCTTCGATATATTGCTGAAGCTTCTTGACTGGTATGTCCAATTGTTCCTCCGTCCAAATGCACTTCCCTGTTATAGGGTCCAAGGATCCACCGACCCCAAAGAACCAAGTCCGGCAATGTTCTGGCCAGTTCATTGTCTCTGGTTCGATCCCTTTATCAAGTAGATCATTCTTAGCCTTGGCCCACTTAGGCTGGGCTACGAGGTAGCCACCTGACCCCGTGCGATGGTGAAGCTTCTTCTTCTCAGCATTTCTCTTGTTTGTCGCCGACATTTTTTTACTCTTTTCCGATGTCTTGTGGGCCACAAATTCGGGCTAGTCATCTCTGATCTTCTCATATTTGCCAATGAATTCTGGTGTCTCATTTTTTTCGACATACCTATTGAGGTCTTTCTTCCAATTCCTGAATAGGTCTGCCATCTTCCTCAGAGCAAAAGACTTGATTAATGGCTCTATAATTGGCTTCTCCGGATCATCCTCCGGCGGTAGGGTGAAATTTGACTTCAGCTCAGTCCAAAGATTCTCTTTCTGCATCTCATTGACATAAGACACCTCAGGGTCTTCGTTCTTAGGCTTATACCATTGCTGGATGCTGATCGGGCTCTTGTCCCTAACCAGAACCCCACACTGAGCAACAAATGCCTTCTTTGTCCGGTAGGGTTCAATCGGTTGGCCGTCGCGCGCGATTTGTATGATCTCAAACTTTTCATCCGAGCTCAACTTTTTCTTCGGGCCTCGTCTCTTTACCGAAGTTGTGCTCGATCCGGACGGCTAGAAAAAAGAACAAAGACGAGAGTTAATTAATATGTGTACATACCAAAACAATGAATGCATCAATTAGCTAGTCAGCACAGCTTAACTAATATATATACCTGGCCGGACTCGGTTTGGTGATCACCGGAGCCGTCCTCACGGTCTACTTCTTCACCCTCTCCTTCTTGCACCGGCATTGGGTCATCGGAGCCATGTAAATCAATGAGGAGAGGGCCAGCTGCTTCTTCACCCTCTCCTTCCAGACCATCGTTGTCATTGAGAAACATCGAGAGGGCATCACTTCCTTCTGCGATTATGTCCCTCAACAATGCTTCTTGTGCTTCGTCTCGGGGGGTGTCCATAGTTTCTACAAATATTTACAACATGGCAATTATTATTCAAACATGACAGATATGGATATATTAGTGGCAAACGTAGAACTAGCTAGCTAATCACAATAAGGAATCATATTAGTGCCCTCGACGCTGCTTCTCTAGGGTTTGGAGTGGCCTCGACAACGCTTCAAGGGTTAGGGGGTGGCCTCGAGAACGCTTCAAGCTAGGAGGGGGTAATATCGACCCTCCCCACGTGTTGAAGCTATCGGGAGGGGGTCGGCGTTGAACAGTACATCTATGTCCCACAAGTGACGTGGGCATCGACGTGGGCATCGACGCCCACAAGCTATTGGATTTCTTCAATACTTTGACACTATAGGAACCCTCGACCCTGAAACCTTCGACCCTTGACCCCTTAACGACCCTCGACCCTCTACCCTAGTTCCCGACCCTCGACCCCTCGGCGATCCTCGACACCCTCGTTATATCGACAACGACGCAACATACATATACATGGGAAAAGAATGTTATCGGGGAGGGGGTATCGGTACCCCCCTCGTGTCAAAGTTTCTTCTTTCTCCTCTATTCCTTTCTTTCTTCTTCTCCTCTTCTTTTCTTCTTATCCCTCGAGAAAGGAAAATAAGGAAAAGGAAGAAAAGAGGAAGAAGGAAGAAGGAGGAAGAAGAAGAAAAAAAAGAAGAAAAAAAAAGAGGAGAAGAAGAAAAGAATAGAGGAGAAGAAGAAAAAATAGAAAAAAAATCTATTTTTTCTTCTTCTCGTCTATTCTTTTCTTCTTCTCCTCTTCTTTTTCTTCTTTTTTCTTCTTCTTATTTATTTCTCCTCTTCTTCCTATCCCCTCTTCTTCTCCTTTCTTCCTCTTCTTTTTTCCTTTTTCCTCTCATTCTTTTTCTTCTTCTTGTATTGCTTGTTTTTTTTAAATAATGTTCAAATAAAAATCTATGAACATAAAACATATATACACATAGAGAACATATATACATTTTTATAAAAATGCAAAAAACAAAAAAAAAATCTTTGCATATGACCATACATACATTTTTCTTTGCATATGCTTTGCATATAAACATACATACATATAAACATAACATACATACATATAAACATAACATATATATACACAGAGAACATATATACATTTTTATAAAAATGCAAAAAAAATCTAAAAAAAGACATATAAACAGATATACACATATACATATATACTCATACATATACACACATAATCAGGAAAAAAACTATATTTGCAAAAAAAGGGGGAAGAGGGGGGCGGTGCCGGCCCTGACCAAAGCGGCGCGGGGCGAGGCAGAGGCGACGGCGAGGCAGAGGCGGGGCAGCGACGGCGTCGGGACGGCGCCGCCGGGGTGGCCCGCCGCGACGGCGTCGGGGCGGCGCGGGGTGGCGACAGCGTCTGGGCTCGAGGGTGCGGCCGGCGACGGTGTGGGCTCGGGGGCACGGGCGACAGCGACGGCGGCGGGGCAGCCTGGCGGCGTCGTCGGGGGGCAAATGCGCGATGAAACTGAAAATTTTCACAAGTGTTGTTTATATATACTAAGCATTAGTCCCGGTTTGTGGCACCAACCGGGACCAATGCCCTCTTTAGTCTCGGTTGGTGCCACCAACCGGGACCAAAGGCCAATTTTCAGCAGCCCAAAGGGCGGGAAGCGGCGGCCTTTGGTCCCGGTTGGTGGCACCAACCGGGACTAAAGGCCCCCTTTAGTCCCGGTTGGTGCCACCAACCGGGACCAAAGGCCTTGTGCTGCCCCGCGCCAAATGTTTAGTCCCACCTCGCTAGTTGAGAGGGAGCCGCACCAGTTTATAAGGTGCGGTGCGGCTCCCCTCTCGAGCTCCTCTCTAAAGCAGGCTTTCGGGCCTAACTCTGCCATCTGTGCCTGTGGGCCTACTGGGCCTTCCACGGGCCTGAATCCTGGCCCATAGGGTTTCTAGTCGTATTCAGGCCGTGGGGGCCCAGTAGGTGGCATTTTTTTTGTTTTTTTGTTTTATATGTTGCTTTATTTAGTTTATTTTGGTTTTGGTTTATTTTTCTTTTGGTTTTTTGCTTTATTTTTTAATTCTTTTTGCTTTTAGTTTTAGAAAAATTATAAACTTTCTGTTAGTGCCATTAGTTTTCAAATCTGAAAACTCTTTTTTTGTTTTCTTTGTTGCTTTATTTATTTTATTTTGTTTCTACTTACAACAAAATACTTATTGTTGCTATTTTTATTTTTTTTTCAGTTTTTTGTTCTGTTTTCTGCATTATTTAGTTTTTGTTGTTTTTTTCTTTATTTTTTTAATTCTTTTTGCTTTTAGTTTTAGAAAAATTATAAACTTTCTGTTAGTGCCATTAGTTTTCAAATCTGAAAACTCTTTTTTGTTTCCTTTGTTGCTTTATTTATTTTATTTTGTTTCTACTTACAACAAAATACTTATTGTTGCTATTTTTATTTTTTTCAGTTTTTTGTTCTGTTTTCTGCATTATTTATTTTCTTTTGTTTTTTGCTTTATTTTTTAATTCTTTTTGCTTTTAGTTTTAGAAAAATTATAAACTTTCTGTTAGTGCCATTAGTTTTCAAATTTGGAAACTCTTTTTTTGTTTTCTTTGTTGCTTTATTCATTTTATTTTGTTTCTACTTACAATAAAATACTTATTGTTGCTATTTTTAGTTTTTTCCAGTTTTTTTGTTTTGTTTTCTGCATTAATTATTTTCTTTTGGTTTTTTGCTTTATTTTTTAATTCTTTGAAATTTGTGTGAATAGTTAAATTGAATTCTTTGAAATTTGTGTGAATTTGAAGTTTGTGATTAACTTTACTAGTGCCATTATTTTTTCAGTTCTACTTAGAAATAAATACTTACAGTTTTTTGGTGATTTCTTTTTTCTTTTAGGTCACAAAAAATAAAAACTTCTCTGTTAGTGAACATAGATGCACTTATAGAGAAAATTAAACATAAATTCATAATCAATTTCTATTTATAAATTTAGGTCCAATTTCCTCTATAGGTGCATCTATTTTCACTTTGAGAGGAGATCAACAGCACAGAGAGGGACGGGCTTATAAACAGGTGTGGGCGCCCTTCTGTTGGCGAGGTGGGACTAAAAGCTGGGTGCAACAAGGGCCAACCCTTTCGTCGGTTGGTGGCATGAACCGGGACTAAAGGTAACCCTTTGGTCCTGGTTCATACCACCAACCGGGACCAATAGTGGTGGGCCAGGAGCCAGGACCATTGGTCCCGATTCGTCCCACCAACCGGGACCAAAAGGTCCAGACGAACCGGGACCAATGGCCCACGTGGCCCGGCCGGCCCCCTGGGCTCACGAACCGGGGCAAATAGCTCCATTGGTCCCGGTTCTGGATTGAACCGGGACTAATGGGCTAAACTGGCCTGGACGAAAGCCCTGCTTTCTACTAGTGTACTGTGACAAACACGTATCATCACGGAAGTGTATTTTTTTAGTGCATATAAGGAAGTCCCATTTTATGCACATATAGTATAGAGAAGTAGAAATATGCAAATGGATGAGCATGTAACTTATGTAGTGTTGTGTATAAGAAATCAATGTTTGCTCCTGCCTTATGAGGTTCTACCTGTATATACGGATGTTGTTTATCTCCTGCTGAGCTGGTTGTAACCTTGTTTCTATATGGTGTCCTCTTAGTAGGTAATCCCCTATGTGTTCTATAGGCTGTTGCTGCCATGTTTTTCAAATGGACAAATTGGTCATCATCAACTCATTATGATTCACGAGCTTTCAAGTAAAGCATCTTGTCTGACCGCCGTTGCAGGCCATTGTTGCGCCTGATAAAATCTTGTGTGATGTTGATTTGCTTCGGGGGCAGTTCTTCTACTTAGGTTTCTGGTTACTCCAGGCATATTTCAGTAGGCACCTAGGTGTTTTGCAGGTTACTCTGGCCGCATTTTGATTGATAATAGGTTACTTTGTAAATAAAACATGTAATAAAGTTTTTTCTATCGTTACAGATCTGGATGCAGCTAGCCTCCTCAACATGTAGCTGCATGCGTTCACGCATTGGACGCACGCTCGCCGCGTCCAAGGCTCTAACATCGCTCGTCAATGTGTGGCCAAGCAAGCAGAGGTAATGTAACACTCGCCACCAAACGCTTATGCGGCAGAGTCTAATGGTCCTGCATGTTTTTTACTTTTTAGAGAGAGAGAGAGAGATGCCGGCCAGTACATGGAGGACCCATCCAACGAGTCGGTCGGACGCCCATCTGGCTGCATCCGGTTACCAATCGATATTTGTCACTTCTATGGTCCCTATAATTTGTATCAATCGGTATATCTTTGCAATTTTTGCTAGCCCCAATGGGTAGATCTGAGTAATTTTTGTGAATGTTCCTGGTTTTGTATCTGTGTTCAAGCCACTTATAATTTTTGTGAAAATTCCTGGTCTTGTGTCTGAGTTCAAGCCACTTTCTGACCCAGCAAAGAGCAGAAGGATTATGACAGAGGAAATGATGCGGTTTTCGCACCAGGTGCCATTTCATATCCAGAGCTCCCCAAGGTATGCTATGAATTGGATCCAGCCTCAACTACAAAGGAAATTCTCCAAGTAGTTCGAGGCTGATGATGCCACATATGCTTGCTCTTACTTCTGTCCTTTCCTCTCCGCCCACCTTCCTTTTGTGGAGCATGAAGACGGTAACGCTCCTGGGTCATCCATCTCTATCCCTCTCCTTCCATGGCTGGCCAACAGTAAGTGCTCCCAATTAATGAGCATCCATTCCTGAGATTTGCTTAACATGGCACGGTGTAATGGAATATTAATCCAGGACGCATAGTGGCCACGGGGAGGATGGGGAAGCTATAGGCAAAAGATCGAATGGGTAGGCCGCGGAGATGAGACGGCACACACGACCTACAGGAGACCAGCGTGGCGGCTTGTTGGAGGGGATGTTGCCCAGGCGACGGGGCTCGAGGGACAAACGAAGTCATCGGGATGGCTTGCGTTGGGCCAGGCTTTGGGCACTACTGGTCTTAGGAAGTACAGTGGTGGTTCCACACGCAAAAAATAAAAATGGTGTACCATATGTATGCAGGTCGTGCTGGTGACTTGTAGTATACTCCCCATGTATACCCCCATGTTGTGTTATGTAGCAGCATCCTTGTTTAAGGGTAAATGCTGGGTTTTTGAACAATCAAATATACCTGGGTTAAACTATTCTTTTGTAGAGAAGAATGTACTCAACTCCCCGAACATACCTGTTAGACTAGTTAAATATGATATCTCATGGTTTCTTTATGGTTGCAGCGAAGCATGTCATTATGGTGTTTCTTGGAATGGACAAATTGATCTGGACCCTTCTCTTGGCTCAGCTTTCAGGTAAATCATTTTGTCTTACTGCCACTCAAAACATTTGGCTTTGTTCGACCTTTTTAACATGTTACCATATCAAAGTTTTGTTGGACCAGTGAAAATTATATGCGTCTATTTAGCCTTATTGATGACACTAGATGATGATAAGAATGATTTACTAGGTCTCTAGGACAAATATTTCCTACAAGCAGTGGTAGTTATCACCACTTGCGTTTTGTATGTTGTATGTACCATCTGTCGAAACCGAGAGTATGTACGTGTAGTATGTACTATATAATAATGATTAGGTAGTATATATACAAATTTTTAGGTAGTATGTACCATTTTTGAGTATGCTCTTTTTTACGTACAAATATGTACGTATTTCACAAATATAACAAAAACTATGGGCTCATGTGCAATTTTTTCATGTAACTTGTTTTGAAATATCTTAGATATAGTATATGAACATATTTAAAATAATAAAATAGTATATATAGTACCACATGCTAGTATATGAGACATGTGGGGTAACTACCACTAGGTGGTAGGACGGATTTTCCTTATATATATATATATATATATATATATATATATATATATATACACCAGATCCCTTTCGCCCCGCACCTCACTATCACGCCCAAGGAGAATTCAAAAGGGAGCAGTGATGGTGAGAGCCCGGCGCCGACCGCAACCCTGGCCCGAATCAGCACCTGTCGGTCGATGCTTCCGGAGAGGCCCGTTGTGGCGGCCGAGGCCTAAGACGAGGCGCGTCGCGGCGCCCATTCACGGCCCTCAGCCAGGTCCACGCCGTTCTCCAGTAGCAGGCAAGTTGGCTAGATCTCGCGCCCCGGCCGTCCCGTCCCCGTCCCCAGGGTTCTGAGGTGCACGACTGATATCCTGATGTTTTAATTATTTTTTAGCATGCGACCAACATATAACATCCCTTTTGGATCGATGCAGGAGATGGCGTACATGATGCCGCAGATGAATGGAGGCGGCAAGAGCAGCGATCATGGGAGCTCGGAGGACGGGAGCTACGAGCATGAGCATGAGGAGGAGCTGGAGCACCACCACCATGTCCACCACTAGGAGCACCCGGGTGGCGTCCATGGTGATGGGGACGATGATATCAAGGCTGAGGGTGAGGGCTACCTTCGAGGATGAAGGCGAGGACGAGCTCTGCAAGCTTTGAAGAGGAGGGGTTTGATTAGGATGAGGAGGTGCAGGACGTGGAGCCAGCGCTAGACCCTGTAGAGTACAGGTTGTCACATGGCTTATGGCCCTCGCTGGGTTCAGCGATTGTGAGTATGTTTTGTTTCTCAGCTCATTTCACATTTCGCATGGGTTGCTGATGTGCAGTTTTGCTTTTGCTTTGTAGGGCTGGCAGAGGAGCATGTTGAGGATCACATAAACATTGCGTAGGTAGCGGTTTATGTTTTCTTTTCTTCGATGGATTTAATTTTTGTATTTGAAGTTGGAAGTTAGGAGCACTCGAGTTTTGATTAAATAACCTTGGACCGACAACAATGCTTATTTTGTTAATGCGTGTGACATATAGTGTAGCAGGAGTACTTATTTATTTTAATTGAAGCAGTGGCATTAACACGACACGGTGTAATGGAACATTAATCCAGGACGCGTAGTGGCCGCAGGGAGGATGAGGATGCTGTAGGCACAAGATCGAATGGGTAGGACCAGCGCGGCGGCTTGTGGGGGGATATCGACCATGGTGACGCTGCTCGTGGGACGAAGAAACTCATCGGGATGGCTTGCGTTGGGCCAGGCTTTCGGCACCACTTGTCTTAGGAAGTACGGTGGTGGTGCCACATGCAAAAAATAAAAAGGGTGTACCATATTTTTTCGAACCGGGCTACACCCCTTTCCATTGCAAATGAATCGAAATACAATAGTTCCAGAGACATCGGGAGGAGGGAAAGAGGGTAGCGAGTTCGAGCACTAATAGGAAACCCACCACAGTCGCCCGCCATCGAAACGAGTACCGCGGGGCGAAAACCTGATAACACCAAATCACAGGTCAAGCTAAACTACAGCCTATTACATAAAAGTCCAGCCAAGCGAGAAATGAAACCACTCTCTAGTCCAACTACACGGAGACCAAAACAGCATCAGCTATCCAGGGAGCTTCCACCAAAAGAAAGAGCAATGAACTGCTATCGTCTATTCGCTCTCGATCGGTCGGCGCACCGCATTGCACATCTTCATCAGATTCATTGTACCTGCCCTGATCATCTTTGCGCCTCCCCGCAGCTCCTTGGCTCCTCCATCGTTTTGAAGACCTGTCCAATAAATGATAAAGGAATACATGGGGAAAACAATCTCGAAAGGCATTTTGATTTGTTTTTTCTTAAAGGTAGCTCAATTGCGAGCAAGCCAAATAGCCCAACACGCGGCAGCCAGGCCAATGGTATAAGGAAATTGTTTATTTTCAACCGGATGAAAACTCTCTACCGTAAACCTCTCTCTCTCCGCTCACCACGTGTCTTTGTGGGGCCCTTCCGCCGCTCCCACCTTATCATCTCGCTCCGCCTTATCGTCTCCGCCCACCAATTCCTTCCTTTTCCCCTTTACTCGTTCATCTCTAGAGGATAGGTGTTGACACACAAACACGTCACGTGTACCCTCGACGCCAGGGGTGATGCACCGCAGCTCACGTTGAAGGAGACCCGACAGACAGCATGATACGCAAGACAGTCGACGGGCGCTTTTGCAGACCCAAAACCCCACACCCCCGGGAGGGACCCCGTCAGGGAGTGCGGTGGATATGGGCTGCCCTAGGTTGATTCGCTCGCCCCTAGAGCCTTGAGATTCGCAGCTCTCAAACACGAAGAACAACGAAGAACGAGAGAGAAAAACGATGGAGAGATAAAACGTAGACTTGAAAAAGTAGTATATTGATTTGTTCGATTGTGTGTTGTTCAATCGGCCATCACCCCCAACATATATAAGAGGCATCTGAACTTCTCGTACAAGTAAAGGATTCATCTAGGCTTTCCTTACAAAAAATTACATTAATTCACGTCGTAGAGTCCTAATTGTATTCCAACTCGGATTCAGTCTGAATCTGGCCCAACTTCTGTTTTCCTCCTTGCGTGGGCTGTTGAGCTTGCATATGATCTCCTATCAAGAGGGCCCAAATATCAAACTTATGTGCCCCGACGATACGAATAACTCTTATGTTGATCACCTTTTCAAATAAGGTCATCTTGGATACTTTTCGAGGTCATCTTTACCTTCTAGCCGGACTCGATCTTGTAGCAGACTAGATTGTCTGAGTCTCATAGTGAATTTGCAGGACATATACTATCTCTGATGAGGATGATTCTAAAACCAAAGTTTACAGTTTTGACGATACGCACAACTTCCATATTGAACATTTCTCCATCCGAGGTCATCTTGATAAATTTTCGAGCACATGCTCAGTTTAACTCGGATTCGAGCTCATCCACTCGGATATTAGAGTCACTCGGATCGTCCGACTAGACTTTTTCACTCGGATGTTAGAATCTTTCACTCGGAAGATAATATTCCACTCGGATGACTATATTTTCACTCGGAAGGCAATCTCTTACTCAATCGGCAAGTTTTCATTCCGACGGAAATATCTACCCTCAGATGATAATAAGTTCACTCGGATGTCAAACTTTCACTTGACCGAAAACATAGCCTGATCTTGATTTGTCTCCCCAGGTCTCATACGACCTCGGATCGACACGAATTATATATGAAAATCGATCGGCTTGACGAGACGAAACTTTCTCTTGCTGCAGTTTTTTTTGATTCAAGGCCTTCCTAAGGGCCGAATCGCTCGCGCGACCCATCAGACAGGGTGTCTGGTACGTCGCGCCATATTTCCATTCAGCTTCGGTCTGCAGTGTATTGCCTCTAACTTTTGCATATAAACTCGGATTGAGATGATTTATATTTCAAAATTGATTGTCTCGACGAGACAAAGACAATTCCTTTAGAGTAATCCTTCATACGAGGTTGTCTTGATGGAATGATCGGCCGAAAAGCACTTGGAATATTGAATTCTGCCACCCGGAATACAATTTCGGCCCCTAAGATGGAGTCGGACGATGATAACCTAAATATCAAAGTTGTTCCACTCGGTGATGTGAAACTTTTCATGCTGAAAACCCTTTCACTCGAAGCCATCTCATTTTCTTTTTATGTCGTGCCAAAATCTGATGTCAACACATGCCCCCCTGTTTTTTGGCAAAGCTTGCATGCCGAAAAATAATATGCACGGTGTTTGTTCTAAGGGCGATGTCAACACTCCATCGGCCATTTATTTTTCTTAGGGAGATAATTATGTATCGGCCATGTTTGCGCTAAGGGCGACAATCGTATATCGGCCATTGCCTACCTAGACTTCTTGCCACACATTCGGGTGATATTTCTTCAAGTATTTGCCATTGAGAGCTCTAGGTAACACCGTTCCTTGTACGGATTCCACCAAATATGAGTTTCCAGGAACTATTCTTGTAATCCTAAAAGGACCTTCCCAACTTGGAGACCACTTCCCGAATCTTCTATCCCTTGAACCAATCGGTAGAATCACTTTCCAGACGAGATCGCCAAATTGAAAATTCTTCAATTTGACTTTCTTATTGTAAGCTCTTGCCACCCTCAACTTGTCTCTCTCTATGGCATTCAAAGCAGCCAAACGCTTATCGGCAACCTCATCAACATTGTCCATCATCAATTTATAAAAGTCTTTTGCCAATAAACCATTTTGTTTAGCTATTCTCGAGGCATTCAAATTTACTTCCACTGGTAAAACAGCTTCTTGACCATATACTAGCTCATATGGAGTCACCTTCGTAGCACTATGCCTTGAGATTCTATGAGCACACAAAGCTTCAGACAACAACTCATGCCATCTCCTCGGATTATTCTCAATCTTCTTCTTGATGACACTACTAGGGAAAACCCTATACACAGAATCTTAGCAGCAGCGCTGCTCAAAAAGGAGCGCTGCTGCTAATTAGCAGTAGCGCGGGTGAGGAAAACGCGCTACTAACAAGTGTTTAGCAGTAGCGCGCTCTGTGTAACACGTGCTGCTACAAATATTGACCGAGAGTGCCCCCTCACCTCCATTTAGTAGCAGCGCGGTATCGCTAGCCGCGCTACTGCTAAAGTTGTAGTAGTAGCGCGGTTTTTCTGAGGTCGCTGCTGCTAATTTTCAAATTGGACACACTTTTTGTCCCGGTTAGCAGTAGCGCTTCTGACGAAAGCGCGCTACTGCTACTTCCTTATCACCAGCGTGTTTTACGTCCAACGCTACTGCTAATCCGCACCAACCCACCACCTTTTCCCCATCGTCCCCCCTCCTCCCCCTCCTCTCTTCCCTTTCCCCTACCTCCCACATGCTCCCACTCTCACTCTTCTTGTTCCTCAATACTTCTCCCCCATTACTCTCTCCCTTCTATCTACCTTTCTCTCTCTTCATTACTCCTACCTAACTACACCACCTCCATTAATGCATCTCCTTTCTCTTTTTCCTTCCCCTCCACTAGTTGAAGTTGTCTACTCCCAAATTAGGTAGCTAGGTAGATGTAGGATTTAGTTAAGTGACCTATTTGCCCCCTTACTAGATCTATGTTTGTCAAGAAGAGCTTTGTGCACTTTTGATCTCCCTACAACATCATCTCCACCGTGTGCTCGATCTCGAGATAGGTGATGAAAATTTCATGCTTTTGCAAAATGGAAATATGTTTATGTGTGTGTGATATGTTTGTGGAAATTGTGTGTGTGGCATGAGTTGACGCCAAATTGTGCTGTTGAGTTGCCTATGTTTTGCCGAAATGTCAATTTATTTCCGTTTCGGCGAATTCCGGGCAAACTCTAGATCCATATATGTCCTATTTTTAGGGAAGGTCATGCTGAATTTTTGTATGACTTTGATGCATGCACACATTTTTATAATCAATTTGTTTATTATTACCGTGTAGAGTTGACAATGGTCAGTGGAACGATGGTGGACAGGTGGTTGCGGTCGGCGGTGCAGGACATGAAAGAAAATAACCGGACAGAGGTTTTATGTCTGTGTCGAAAATGCAAAGGAATAGTTTGGCTCGACCCCTATGACGATGGTCGTGTCGAAGCGCACCTGCTCATGACTGGTTTCATGGATGGCTATACTCGGTGGATAACTAAATATGAGGATGACGATGTTGAGGATGCCGACAGGGCAGGCAATGTTGACACGGGGCAAGACGAAGAGATGATCGATAATGGCGGCGGGGAAGAGGCCGGACATGGCGGCGGAGAAGGGGCCAGACATGGCAGAGGAGAAGGGGCCGGACATGGCGGCAGAGAGAACGACATGGACTCCACGCAGCAGAGTTCGTCGGTACTAAGTTCAATCGTGCGGGACCCTCATGTTCAAGCATTGCTTCGCAAGGAGATGAGTACTGAGAGAGCTGCTGCTAGAGAGGAGGCTAAGCTGGAGCAACTGGTGGTAGACTCGAACACTCCATTGTATGATGGTTGCAATCCTGAGGTGACCCGCTTGAGTTTCACGCTCCAACTCCTGAAGACGAAGGCTAAAAACAAATGGACCGACACTAGCCTCGATGAGCATCTCAAGTACCTAAAGGATGTTCTTTCCGCGGGTAATCTATGTCCTACTAGTGTTGATGAGGCCAAGAAGATCGTGTGCCCTCTTGATCTGCCACACGTTAGATACCATGCATGCATCAACGATTGCATAATTTATCGGAAGGAGCACGCGGAAAAAACAAGCTGTCCGGTGTGCAATGCTTCTCGATACAAGAAGGCTGGGAAGAAATGTCCCTAGAAAGATGTATGGTACTTACCGATCACTCCCCGTATCCAGAGGTATTTCGTAGATCCCAAGGAAGCAAAGCTAATGCGCTGGCACGCGGAGAGGAAGAAGCCCGATGATGGAGGTGATCCGAAGCTGAGACACGTGAAGGATGGAAGCCAGTGGAGAGCGTTGAACAGCTACTATCGATGTTTTGAATGTGATGCAAGGAACATCATGCTTGGCGCGTGTACCGTTGGCATGAATCCGTTTGGCAACCAGAACACCAACCATAGCACATGGCCCGTGTTTGTATGGATGTACAACCTCCCCCTGGTTGTGCATGAAATCGAAGTACATTCACATGAGCATGCTTATTCAAGGGCCGAAACAACCAGGAAATAATATTAATTTGTATCTGGGGCTACTTCAAGAGGAGTTAGACACATTATGGAAAACACCGGCCAAGACATGGGACGCCAGCAAAGGTAATTACATATCGCACCAACATATATATATATATATATATATATATAATATTCCATTTTTGTTGCCTTTCGGTTGTTTTACGCCACAGACATATGTGTTTGCAGGAGAAAGAAACCCTGTGCACCATACACTACTTGATCAAAGGCAAGAAGGTGGATGTGGGAAAGGGAATGATAATGGACCCCTCGCAACCCACGTTCCACAACCAGCCGATCCCCGCTGGGCACTTCAGGGTTAGCTTGACCAGTGTGAAATCGGGGCACGAGGATTTGCCTCCTCCAGTACAGCATGTGGGAGTGGACGACGAGACCCCGCCGCGAATTGGAAGCTGCAAGAGTTGGGTGCTGCTATGGCCGAAGAATCTTATTCGTCTGGAGCCGGCCGAGAGCACACGAATAAGCACACATCAACAAGCATGTGCGGAGACCACCACCCCGCCTATGCAATTACCAGCTCCTGTAGTGCCGGGTGAGAGCGGCGGACGACATGATGAAGGGGGTGCAATAGTACTAGCTGATGTAATTTCTCCTGTAGAACAGAGAATGGATGATGAGAAGGAGGTCGACCCTATGGATTACATCAATACAAACGCGTATGACTGTGACATAGATATGATGAGTCAACCATATGACGAATCGAGCTATCAGCTTGCTAATGAGGATATGGATGATATGCCCAGGCAGGGTCGTAGCAGGGATTGCAAAAAGTCTCTCTTCATGAAATCCTCACAGGACACGCCTAAAGATGCCGCCTCAACATAGGCTCAACTAGCCGGGCACGAGGGTCGTACAGTACTTATCCCGGGAACACTGGGGCAGGGGTTAAGGAAGGGTCTGGAAGGTGTGCCCAAGAAAAAGGAGAGGAAGAGATCGGGGAAGATAACTGCCTCCAAACAAGCCAGAGCACATAATAGCCAGACGATGCATTCTGAAGAGCGTGTACCCGTGAAAGGTGCGGTCATGTTCCCTCTCACGGGCGAGCCGATGCTACCGCCGAAACCGTCGGAGGCACTATGAGGGTATCTCAGGAGAATGCACGACCATGTGCTTTCAACTGAGAAAAGCCTACTACCCTCAAAGGATCCAGGATATCCGACTTACGCGGCTCGTGTGCCTGAGGGGAAGTGCTACGTCGAGACACGGCCCGCGGAGGTGTTCTTCCTACGGTTTGACCATATCTTTGAGATGTTTCTAACAAGGCGGCTCGATTTTACAATCGTCCGCCTTTTTGCGCTACATATGAGCTCCGTCATGAAGAGTGAAGAAGTCTCGCAAATCTGTGTGGCGGATCCGTACTACATGCACGAGTCTTTCTTGAGTCTCGGCGACTTTGAGCGTGAAACTTCTAGGGAGTACCTCCAAAACTTCATGGTACAGAATAAGGACCGGGAAATTGTCCTCGTGCCTTATCATCCAAAGTAACTCAGTTCCGGACAACCCTTTCGTACATTTCAATCATTCCTTCTCTCTCATATGGGGAATAATTTGAGGTGTCTTTTCCCCGCAGCAACGGGCGCGCCGTCCTTATCATTCTTTACCCACAAGTCTCCCACGCCGTGTATTTTGACCCTTCCAGAGACTACGAGATAAAAGACTACACCCACATAATGAGTATTCTAGATGATGCTCTCCAAGGCTTCAGCTTTAGAGGTGGCCACGTGCAGATCAGGAAACAGAGGAACAAGAAGATGGGTTTCGCGCATAAAACTAACTTCTCCTGCATCCATGTCCCAAAACAAAGCAAGAAGGATGGATTCTACATGGTCCATCTCATGATTCAGTTCAACACGGATCACCAAAAGCTTCGCATGAGAAGCAGAAATGATGATCATATCCACTAGTGGCTAGAATCTCATGGAGAAGCGGATTATAAACTTAGAGATGACTTCTTTCGCATCCAAAGCGACATTGCGACGATCATCATGAAAGAAGTCGTCGATGAGACGGGGATGTTCCACCACGGCCCTATATCGCGAGCTGACGTCCGAACTCGCATAGGCATGCAATGTCTAGACCTCACGTCGTTCAAGAAGCTAGGATTCATCCTCAATGATATGGAAGGATGGAACTTCTAGTGATTTATGATGCCGATGATGATGATATGTGTCGGTTGAACTTGTATACTTTTTGTAGCGATGAAACTTTGTCATGTCCACGGTCCCTGCCAAACTTGTGTAACGCTACTTTGTTAGTTTGCGTACAATGACCTGCGTACTTCTAGTTAATTAATTTGCGTACTGTATGTTGCATCTAGTTGCTAACCCTTTCTTTTTCGGTGTTGCTCTAGTATATTTTGTTGCATATATATGATTGTACATCCTCTTCATGAACATGCATCTCTAACAGGTACCTAGTTTCTTGATGGCGAGATGGAATTGCTATGTCGTGTACAAAGGGAAGGTTCTGGGGGTGAACAACGAGTGGCATGAGTGTCAGGCGCAAGTGAATGGGTTCACGGGCGCCAGCCATAAAGGCTTCAAAAGCAGACAAGAAGGAGAAGCTAGTTACTTGAGGTTCACGCTAGCGCAAGAGAGGACTCATAACCGCCACCTCATGTACTGCATAGTTCCGCTCTCACTCATAGTGATAGCTCTTCTTGTGTATACCTTTGTTTAGATGGACAAGTTGCTGTAGTTGCAAGTATTCGAGACTTGCATGTATCGCTATTTTCGAGATGATGACAAGATACCACTTTGTGTTGGATGATGATTATGATGAGACTATTTGTATGTATATGCTACGATTACATTTGTGGTCTCGCAGGCATTTGTATGTGTACCATGATGACAGTTCTATGTGCTAAAGATTCTTCTATAAAGCCTGTTCAAATACAAAACAAATATGTCGGAAAAAACAAAAACTACTTAAATTAGCAGTAGCGAGTGTATAAAAGTTAGCAGCAGCGCCGCGATAGCAGTAGCGCGTCCAGGAAAATCGTGCTAGAGCTACTAGCAGTAGCGAGCTTCCGCTAACCGCGCCGCTGCTACACTTGTGTAGCAGTAGCGCCGGTGAGCACGCGCTACTGCTATGTGTTAGCTGTAGCGCCTTATTAGTAGCGCCGCTCCCCGCGCTACTGATACACCTAAAACCCTCGCTGTTGCTAGCCTTTTCCCTAGTAGTGTGAGTTTGATTAAAATTTTATTGCTAGACTCAGCTTGTCCATTAGCTTGGGCATAATACAGAGAGGAATTGAGCAACTTTATGTTATAAGATTCGGCAAACTCTTTGACCATGTCTGAAATGAAAGATGAACCTTGGTATGTAGTTAACGTTTGAGGAATACCGATTGTATGAATAATATGCTTAGTTATGAATTGAATTACCTCTGTATGTGTCATGTTCTTGAGAGGTACCGCTTCAGACCATTTAGTGAAGTAATTAGTTGCCACCAATATGAACCGATGCCCTTCTGAGGAAGACGGGTGAATTTGCCCAATAAAGTCTAAACCCCATCCTCTGAAAGGCCACGGCTTGATAATAGGATGTAACATAGCAGCAGGAGCCAATTGAATATCACCAAATTTTTGACAAGCTTCACACCCTTTATAATATCTGAAGCAATCACTAATCATAGTCGGCCAATAAAACCCAGCACGTCGCAATAACCACTTCATCATAGGTGCCGACTGATGAGTACCACAAATGCCTTCATGTACCTCTCCCATAGCAACTCTCGCCTGATCCTCATCGAAGCACTTTAGAAGAACATCATCGACTGTTCGGCGAGAAAGACAACCATCTCTCATTGTATAATTGTAAGCCATATGCCAAACAGCCTTGTCCACCGTTTCACTCGGATTGCACAAGTAATCAACAATGGGCTTCCTCCAGTCGGAATTGTCACCTGCACTAGATTTTTTGTTAATAGCCGAATCAGTAGGTTCAGGCTCGGCCTCTCCCATATTGACAAGACAAGACATCGGTCTTTGAGAGATATGAAACATGCCATGATCAACATGATATCCAGATGCTTGTTGTGCCAGATCATTTTCTTTCCAATTGTCATGCCTAGATATATGAGCAATGCTAAAACAATCCAATGTAGAAATTATATCTAGACATTTATCAAGATAAACATTAAGTGATTCATCCAAACACTGAAAGACTTTGGATACTTGCTGCACCACTAGTAACCACCATAAGCCTCAATATGTGTAACAACTATAGAAAGCAACATTTCTAGGCCGAATAACAATGCTTCATATTCGGCTTGATTGTTTGTGCAAAAATATTCTAAGCGGCATGATGCTTCGAAAATAGCACCATGAGGAGATATATAAACAATACCAACACCTTGGCCATTGCTACAAACTGAACCATCGAAATACAATATCCAAGGTACTAATGAAACAAAGTTTATATCAACATCATGCTTGTCATTAATCCGATGTTCAACAATGAAATTAGCAACAATTTGGCCTTTCATGGATTTAAGAGATTCATAAGCCAAAACATATTCAATCAAAGCATAAGCCCACTTGCCAATTCTACCACTAAGAATTGGCCTATGCAACATGTACTTAATGACATTGGTTTGACAAGCTACTACACAAGCACTCCACACTAGGTAATGTCTCAATTTTGTGCAAGCATAATATAAGCATAGACATAGTTTTTCAATAAATGTATACCTTGTCTCGGCATCCAATAAGCGTCTGCTCAAATATATAATGGCATGCTCTTTTCCTTCGGTATCTTGAGTCAAAACAGCACCAATAACACCTTCCTCTGTTGCGATATAAAGCTTAAACGGCTCTCTATGCTTGGGTGCTTTCATCACCAGAGGAGTGCACAAATAATTCTTGATCATATCAAAGGCTTCTTGCTGTTTTGCCCCCCAAGTGAAATCAACATCATTCTTTAACCGAAGGATAGGAGTAAATGCATCAACTTTCCCTGACAGATTAGCTATGAACCTTCTCAAATAATTGACCTTGACAAGGAAACTTTTGCATATCTCGCTTGCATGTTGGAGCCTCCACTTTCTGTATGGCCTCTATCTTTTTGGGATCAATTTCTATGCCATCTTCATGAATAATGAAACCCAAAAATTTGCCAGCTGACACGCCAAATGCACACTTTAAAGGATTCATCTTCAGTCCATACTTTTTCATTCTTTCAAAAGTTAAACGCAAATCAGCCAAGTGAGATTCAAAAGCATCCGATTTGACAACAATATCATCAATATAAACTTCAAGCATGAAACCGAGTAAATCATGAAAAATCAAATTCATAGCCCTGTGATATGTAGCTCCAGCATTTTTTAATCCAAATGTCATCACTGTCCACTCGAATAAACCAAGGAAACCAGGGCATCAAAAAGCGGTCTTGGACATGTCCTCTTCGGCCATAAAAATTTGATTGTATCCGGCATTACCATCTAGAAAGCTAATAACCTTATGTCCAGAAGCATTATTAATAAGCATATCGGCTATTGGCATGGGATACTCATCTTTGGGTGTAGCCCTATTCAAATCTCTGAAGTCAATGCACACCCTCAACTTCCCAGATCCTTTCTTCTCCATTGGGACAATGTTAGAAATCCACTCGGCATACCTGCAAGGTCGAATGAAATTAGCCTCAAGCAAGCAACCGATCTCTTCCTTGATCCGGTCATATGTTTTTGGATTAAATTTTCTAGCCGATTGTTTATAAGGTCTAAAACCGGCCTTTATAGGTAACCGATGCTCTACTAGATCTCGGCTTAAACCTGGAATCTCGTGATATTCCCATGCAAAGCAACAAACATATTCTTTCAATAGCTCGATTAATTTAGCTTTACAATCGGCTTTCAAATTTTTGTTTATAAATGTCGGTCGACGGACTGATCCGCCTCCGATATCTACCTCTTCTAACGAATTGGCTGATGTAAAACCTAGTCCAAGTTTTATCCATGTCATCCAACTCCTCAATAGACTCATACATATCGTTCTCGCTGGACCGATATTTTACAAGACGTTTTTGTAACCACTCGGAACTAGAATACATTGAAACATATCATACCTTGGAGCCGACTGCATTCAGTCGGCTTTAAAGAGACGGGTACGAAACCATTCTTGGTCGCACTAAGAAAATCAAACTCTGACAAATCACGTCCCGTCAAGCAAGTAGCATTGGGATGTTGCCAATCCACCGATGCATCGGCCAAAGCAACACAGGCTGAATTATCTGCATGAATGACCTCCACTTCATCATCAACCCATTGGATCTGAACATGGTGCATAGTGGATGGCACACACTGGTTTTGCAGGAACCCAATCACGGCCTAGTATGACGTTGTAGTTACCTTGCACCTCAGCGACAAAGAATGCAGTAGCCAAAGTTTTGCTTCCGACTGTAAGATCCACATACATCACACCTTTGGCTTCAGTTTTCTCTTTGTCTTCAAATCCGTTGAGCACCATATTGGTCTTGATCAATTCTTCATCACGCAAACACAATTTCTTGAAGACCGAATAGGGCATAAGATTTACCACAGCACCTCCATCAACAAGCATCCGAGTGAGCGGTGACCCATTGATATGACCTCTAAGATACAGCGGTTTCAGATGCGTTACTGGGTCTTTTGGCTTCTCGAATATTGCGTTTTTAGGGCCAAAATCTAGCTGAGCCACTTCCCCTTCCTCATCTACAACACGAAACTCAACAGGTAAGTAATATACCATATTGATATCCATACCTTCTTCAAGTGGATCGACCGATTCTGAAATCGGTCCGAGTGAAGGAGAAGTAAGAAGTGTCGTAGACGATGTAATAGTTGTCGCATCGTCCTCCTTCGATGGTGTAGGCACTTCTGTGATAGATGTAGAAGCTGATGTATCTTGTATTTGTTTAGGCCTCCACACTTGTTTTGCTGGAACCATGGGCTGTGTGTCATTGAACAACTTATCCCTTTGCTTCTCGGCCTCCTGCTCTGCCATCTCTTGACTCCCTAACCTCTGTAGTTTCCTCTTCTGTGTCTTTGTTAGCCCTGGAGGACACCACTTTTTGGCTGAGTGTGTTTAGGATCCCTCATCTTTATTTGGCTGGTGCTTGCTTCATGGTCATTAGCCGAGTGCTTTGGCACAATAGCAAGTATTGGCTCAGTCGAGTGGTTATGCATAGTCCGCTGCGGTATGGGGAATGTTTCGGTGCCCAAGATAAGTGAGTAGACATCCATTTTCTCCTTGCCTTTTCCTGACTCAACTGCTACAACACTTGGTGACTTAACACGTCATTCTTTTTGACTTTCCAGATGCATGAAATTTCCACTCGGGCGCACCTTTTTACTTGGATGGAATCCACTCGTATGGACGTCACTCTGATGGAATCCACTCGGATGGAACTCACTCGGATGGATTTCACTCGGATGAAATCTACCCATCCATATTTTTTCATTCGGATAGCTTCCACCTAGGTGCATTCTTACACTAGGATAGTTTCCACTCGGTCGCATATTTTGACCAGCCGACTCAGTCGCCAATGTTCAGTCGGCCATTATATGAGTATTCAAGTCGGTCCCAAACAGTTTGCCTCTGCTCTTTTGGAAACAATGCCTTTGGTCCACTCGGTTTAGCATACCGACTGAACATATCATCTGATGGTGACCTTGGTCGCTTCAAGTGTGATGGCCGGTTAGAGCTGGGATCAGTCGACTGGTTGGCGTACTTGGACAGCAATATGTCAAAGGTTGATTTGATTAGTTTGCGATGTACATTAGCTTTGTTCATCTTCCACTTGCCAACTTCAGGACTCTTGGGCTTAACAAATTTAACTCGAGTGTCCTGCTGCACCTGTGCTTGCTCCCCGAGTGTAGGATTCTTGATGGTGATCTTGATCACTTCCTTGCCATCGGGTTGCTTATCAAGCACAACATGTCTCCCCAGGACCTTGTCGCCCTCCTTGTCTTTCCTGGGCTCACCAACAATGACATTAGCTTTACTAGCAGATTTGGCTACCTCCGGCCGAATGAGCAGCTTCTTCCCTTCTAAGTCCATGGTGTTCATTGGAAAGGGCTATTTATCAACTTGCATCTAAGAAAAGTTCAATTGTCCATCATTAATGGCCGATTTTATCTGTCGTCGAAAAACATTACAATCGTTAGTAGCATGAGAAAAAGAGTTATGGTATTTGCAATAAGCACGCCGTTTTAGCTCTTCAAACGGCGGTAAAGTATGAGATATTCTAATAATCTAAGCCTGCAGCAAAGCATCAAATATTCTATCACACTTAGCAATGTTAAAAGTAAACTTCATCTCTTCATCACGATTCTTATGAATCGGTTTCAGATCATTGCAAGTAAAGGGTTTGGCCTTAGATGGCTAAACAAATTCAGTAGCAAAAACATCACCCTCGTCGTCCGAGTGATCACTATCATATTCCACCATATTCATCTTTGGACGATCGGCTTTGTATCTATGCACTTCTTTGAGATCTTTGCTTCGGCTTTCCTGAGCCATAGCCCTTTGTAAGACTTGGTTAATATTTAAGAACTCATAGCCTTCTAGATTTTCTCTAATGGGAGTTCTCAAACCACTCAGCACTAGGTCTGCCAAGTCTCTCTCGGTTATCACCAAACTAAAACACCGGTTTTTCATTTCTCTGAATCTCTTGACGTAATCGGAGACTGAATCATCATGCTTCTGTTTAACCGATGTTAGATGTGACAACTTGAGTTCATTGTCACCGCTGTAAAAGTGATCATGAAATTTCTGCTCTAGCTGCGACCAAACTCGAATGGAACCATGTGGTAAATAAGAAAACCATGAAAATGCGGTACCAGTTAATGATAAAGGAAATATACGCACTTTCAGCTCATTTAGTGAGCGTGCTTCACCTAATTGTGCCAAGTATTGACTAACATGCTCCCATCTAGTTTTTGTGCCCTCTCCATTGAACTTAACAAAATCTGGAATTTTATATCCTAGAGGGCATTGGATGGCATCAAAGTACTCGGGGTACGGATTTTGGTAAATCCGATTCCAAGGTAACTCAACCCCAAAATTCTCTCGAAGCATCTTAGCCATCTCCTCTCTAACATTAGCTAGACCATCATCCATAGTGGACAATGAAACTTGTGGTAGTGGCATAGGAGGAGTAGGACTACTAGTTGTAGGTAGGAACTATGGCATATATGTCGACCCATAATTTGCTAGTGGTCGAGTGGTTGTAGCTGTAGGTAGGGTTGGGTTCGGCGTTGCCACCCAACCTGGCATGCTCATAATAGGATTAGCTGGTGCAGCTATAATCTGATTTGCTTGTGTAGGATAATAAGTCATCAGCATAGGAGGCGCCGATGAAATAGGTAAAGTCAAATTAGGGCTTTGCGCACTAGCAACTAAACCATCATTACCACTAGACGATTGAGATATATTCTTCTGAGCATTAGTATTTTCTATTAAAGTTTGATAGACTAGATTGTTACCATCTCAATCTCAGCCCACTGCTCAGGAGAAAAGGTAGTACTCACAGAGGGTTTAACCTGCTCGGCTTGAAGAGGAGGGAACTTGATTTCTTCAATCGGAGTGATGATGCCTTGGCGATCCTTCTTGAACTTTGCAAGGAACTCCTGTAAATCCTTCTCTTTGCGCGCCTTCTTGTACTCCTCATAGACTTGGCGATGATCGGCCGATATCTCATCAAGGCTGGGCTTAATGATGTTATCGGCGTCTATCTCAGATGGCTTGGGAAGATCGAACATGGTGGATGATAATGATTGATCTTCAATCCCTACTGGAGTCGCCAAAAAGTGTGTTGACACACGAACACGTCACGTGTACCCTCGACGTCGGGGGTGATGCACCGCACCTCACGTCGAAGGAGACCCGACCGACAGCGCGATACGCAAGACAATCAACGGGCGCTTTTGCAGACCCGAAACCCCACACCCCCGGGAGGGACCCCGTCAGGGAGTGCGGCGGCTATGGGCTGCCCTAGGTCGATTCGCTCGCTCCTAGAGCCTCGAGATTCACAGCTCTCAAACACGAAGAACAGCGAACAACGAGAGAGAAAAACGACAGGGAGATAAAACGTAGACTTGAAAAAGTAGTATATTGATTTGTTCGATTGTGTGTTGTTCAATCGGCCATCACCCCCAACATATATAAGAGGCGGCTAGACTTCCCGTACAAGTAAAGGATTCATCTAGGCTTTCCTTCCAAAAAATTACATCAATTCACGTTCTAGAGTCCTAATTCTATTCCAACTCAGATTCAGTCTGAATCTGGCCCAACTTCTGTCTTCCTCCTTGCGTGGGCCGTTGAGCTTGCATATGATCTCCTATCAAGACGGCCCAAATATCAAACTTATGTGCCCCGACGAGACGAACAACTATTATGTTGATCACTTTTTCAAATAAGGTCATCTTGAATACTTTTCGAGGTCATCTTTACCTTCTAGTCGGACTTGATCTTGCAGCGGACTGGATTGTCTGAGTCTCGTAGTGAATTTGCAGGCCATATACTATCTCTGATGACAATGACTCCAAAACCAAAGTTAACCGTTTTGACGATACGCACAACTTCCATATTGAACATTTCTCCATCCGAGGTCATCTTGATAAACTTTCGGGCACATGCTCAGTTTCACTCGGATTCGAGCTCATCCACTCGGATATTAGAGTCACTTGGATCGTCCGACTAGACTTTTTCACTCGGTTGTTAGAATCTTTCACTCGGAAGATAATATTCCACTCGGATGACTATATTTTCACTCGGAAGGCAATCTCTTACTCTATCGGCAAGTTTTCATTCCGACGGTAATATCTTCCCTCAGATGATAATAAGTTCACTCGGATGTCAAACTTTCACTCGACCGAAAACATAGCCTGATCTTGATTTGTCTCCCCAGGTCTCATACGACCTCAGATTGAGACGAGTTATATATGAAAATCGATTGTCTTCGCGAGACGAATCTTTCTTGTGTTGAAGTTTTTCCGATTCAAGGCCTTCTTAAGGGCCGAATAGCTCGCGCGACCCATCAGACAGGGTGTCTAGTACTTCACGCCATACTTCCATTCAGCATCGGTCTGCAGTGTATTGCCTTTAACTTTTGCATATGAACTCGGATTGAGATGATTTATATATCAAAATCGATTGCCTCGACCAGACGAAGACAATTCCTTTAGAGTACTCCTTCAACCGAGGTCGTCTTGAAGGCATGATCGGCCGAAAACCACTCGGAATATTGAATTCTGCCACTCGGAATATAATTTCGGCCCCTAAGATGGAGTCGGACGATGATAACCTAAACATCAAAGTTGTTCCACTCGGTGATGTGAAACTTTTCATGGTGAAAACCCTTTCACTCGAAGCCATCTCATTTTATTTTTATGTCGTGCCAAAATCTGATGTCAACAATAGGCACCACCGCTGCCTCCCGCCATGGCTGCCACATGACGCATCCCGCCATGGCTGCCACATGCCTCATCCTACTATGGCTACCACATGCCGCGTCGCTGATCTGCTGTCTTCGGCTGCGTAGCAATGGAGCACACCGGTGGCTACAACGAGTGCATCCGGCTGCAATGGAGCCCCGCCACGGCTGCAATGAAGGTCCATCTCGACTGCAAGGGAGTGCGCCGATGGCTGCAATGGTCGCGTCAGGCTGCAATGGATCCCCGCCGTGGCTGCCATGGAGCCTCGTCCCGGCTGCAATGGAGAACACCGCGGCTGCAATGGAGCCCTGTCTCGGCTGCAATGGTCGCGTCCGACTGCAATAGAGCCCCGCCATGGCTGCCGTGGAGCCCGGCCTCGGCTACAATGGAGTGTGGATGGGGCTGCAATGGAGCGTCGCCGGAACACTGCGAGCCGGTGGTTGCAATGGAACTCTGTCACAGCTACAATGGAGAGCGGCCGGGGCTGCAATGGAGCTTCGCTGGGATGCCGATGGTGCTGCGTGCAGCTTTTCTTCGCGCTGCGGTGCTTCCATGAAGCTATAGTGGAGTTTCCCTAGGGGTCGTCGGTGTTGAGTTGAAACTCCCATCGACTTCGGTGCTGCTGCCTTGTAGCTCTGCTGGTGGCTCTGATGCTACTGCGTTGGAGCTCCGGCGGTGGCTCCGGTGCTGCGATGTCGCTGGTGCAGGCGCCATGGTGAGGTGGGATTGACGGCGAAGCAGCATCACTGCAGAGGAGGCGTGGTTGGATGAAGGCGAGCGGTTGCGTGTGATTTTTGTGTTGATCCGATCTAACGATGATGCGTCGAGCAATCTAACGGCTGACGAGGCGGCTTATGTTTTCTTATTATCATCCGGTTGATTTGTAGCACTGGCCATGGTATAATACCTCTCTCCGATAAGGAGAAAAGTGTTGCACGAAGAGTAGTATTGCCAGTAGTTGTTTCGAAAACTATTTGTACCCAATACCATCCCAATACACCGCCACACCACTTTAGCAACATGACAAGTGAAGAACAAATGCAAGGATGTTTCTATGTTGTTACAAAAAGAGCAGCTAGGATTACCGGGCCATCTTCCGCCTTTCATGACATGTCTAGTGAGGACAGCGTCCTGGGCCAGCTGCCACATAAATATTTTGATTTTGAGGGGAATTTTAGCTTTCCAGATCCATCTATAATGACACCCACTAAAGGGTCTTTCCAACCATTTATACATGGATTCAGTTGAAAATTTTCCATTGCTTGTAAGTCCCCAGGTCACCTGATCATCTTCTTGGGCCAGTAGGATACTTGCAATGGTATTGCTAATGTCTTTCCACTGATCCAGCATATTCGAGTAAAGTCTCCTACGGAAGAATGCCTGTACATCTATACGGCCAAATTTATCCACAATACAATCTTGAATTGTTGCAAATATCAAACACCAGGGGGTATTGTTCTTGAAACAGGCTCCGCTCACCAATAGGATCTTTCCAGACCCTATTGAGGTTCCCAGATTTGGTATTGATCTTCCTACCCTCCATATACAGCGTTTTGACTTTGAGAAGCGCTTTCCAACAAGGGGAGTCTAAGAACCTTGGTTCAACCGAGGTCACTGTTTCGTTATTCAGGTACCATGCCCGCACGATATTCTGCCACCACTTAACCATTAAGCTGATGTTTTGTTTCCTAAGGTCTTTCACCCCCCAAACCCCCTTTTTCTTTGTATCTACATATGCCGTTCCACCTAACAAGGTGGTATCTCTTTTTCTTATTACACCCCTGCCAAAAAAATTTCTTCTATGTTTATCAAGCTTCTAAATAAAAGTTTTGTTGATCAGCCACATGGACATGTGATATAGGGAATCTATGTGACAATAGAATCTAACAGGGTAAGCCTCCCTCTCATGGAGGCTGCATTCCCAATCCAGGCTTCAAATCTTTTGAGATACTTACTCACAATAAATTCTCAGTCAGAATTCTTAAGGGTAGTATAACTGACTGGCATGCCAAGATATTTGATAGGGAAATCGCCAACATCACAATTAAACAAGTTATATTGTTTTGTAATATTCTCGCCCCCCCCCCCACTGTATGGATCTCACTTTTTTGAAAGTTAACTTTGAGCCCTGACATCATTTCAAACATATACAACAAGAGCTTCAAGTTTACAGCCTTATCTATATTATGTTCTAGGCTGATGATGGTATCTTTGGTGTATTGTAAGACCGCAGCCCCATTCGGGATGAGATCAGAGGCCAAGCCAACTAGCATATTGTTTTTCTGGGCATTAGTGATCATCTTAGCAAGGGAGTCAACGGCTAGGTTGAACAAGAAGTGGGCATGCGGGTCCCATTGCCTGACCCCTTTGGCATTTTGCAAATAGGGTCCCACACAGTTATTTAGTTTGATACTCACGTCTCATTATGCAGAATTTGTTTAATCCAACCACACCAGGTTTCATGAAAGCCTCACTCCTTATGACATTCTAACATGAACTCCCAATTCACCTTGTCATATGCCTTTTAAAAATCGAGTTCAGTACTACCCCACCCTTTTCTTCACATGAGTATAGTTCAATATCTCATGCAGGGAGAGGACACCATCCATGATATTCCTCCCTTTAACAAAAGCATTTTTGGTCGAGCTAATCAACTTATTAGCATACTTCTCTACTCTACGCTCTAGCACTTTAGTGATCAATTTATGTGGGCATCTCAGGAGACAAATAGGTCTAAACTGATGTATTTTGTTTGCCCCAGCACTCTTAGGCAATAGCGTTATCACACCATAGTTAAGAAGTTGAATATCTAGAGTACCTTTATGAAAGCGTTCAAATAAGGACATAATATCTTGTTTAACTATCTCCCAGCAAACCTGATAAAATTCAACTGGAATGTTGTCAGGGTCAGGGGCTCTATTAGGGGCCATGGCAAACAACGCTTCTTTCACCTCTTCTTCCATGAACTCACGTCATAGATCAACATTCTCTCTTGCATCATGTTTTTCCTCATCTGACCAGGTATTAGGGTCAAGATAAAACATATTACCAGGCTGAGGACCAAATAAGTTTTCGTAAAACTATCGCATGAGCAATAAGATTATCCATGCCTTCAATCTCCACATCACCCATTTTAAGGGAGTGGATTGTACTTTTCCTCTTACGACCATTAGCAATTTTATGATAGTAGTCAGTGTTGAGGTCTCCTTTCAACAGCCAGCGTGCATGGGACTGTTGCAACCAAATATTTCTTCATTAATCAGCATCTTGTGTAGCTCCGTACTCACATCTATCTTAATACTATACTTTTCAGGAGACAAGGGCCCATTTTCTTCTAGTTCCTCTAGCATAGCGAGCTCAACCCTAAGCTCTCCTTTCCTTCTTTTGTCGTGGACAAATTTATTATACCCCCACCCTTTGAAGTAAGTCTTGAATCTTTTTAGTTTGATATTTAAAATGTCAATGGGATTAGAAGCATGAACTTTGCTAGCCCAGATCCTACTAATCGTGGGAAGAAACATCTCATATTTAATCCAAGCAAGGTTAAACCCAAATTCACGAGGTTGAGGAGCCTCATGCGCCTCATCACTAGATGAGAGTAGGAGGGGATTGTGGTCCAATATCTCCCGAACGAGTTGTCTTACAGACACCATTGGGAAAAGATCCTCCCAGTCCTCAGACATCAGGATATGATCAAGTTTCCCCAGTGTGGGGTGAGCCTGGTTGTTTGTCCAAGTGTATTTCCCCTCACTAGTGTGGATCTCTCTAAGAGCAAGCGCATTAATGATGGAATTGAAAAGATCTGTAGATCTTCTACTATTCATATTTTTATTCTTCTCATTTTCATGTCTAAGGATATTAAAATCCCCCCTACAATGTAGGGCATATTCATGTTGCCACACATAGCAGCCAACTCTACTAAAAACTCTTCTTTGAACTCCTCATGGGCTGAGCCATAAACCACTAGCAGGCCCTAGTCTTTTTTCTTCCTCTTGTCATGGATATTCAATTGTAGGATATATTTGCCTTTACAGGAAGAAGTAATGTTCATAGTGTCCTGTCTAACTCCCCCTAGGATGCCACCCAATTTACCCATAGATGGGATCCATTCCCACTGAAACAGGCCAAAGGGGTCAATTCTTCTAAGACACTTAGGAGTGAAGTCCTTTTTCATAGTTTTTTGCAAGCCAATGAAATCCAGGGAATGATCACTAACCAGATCAGAGAGGCTGGTGGCCATCGCTTTCTTGCCTGCCCCCTGCAGTTCCAAATGAGGCCTCTCATTTGGAACATTTTTATGAAACTGAGACCGAGTAGCCCTACCAGGAGGCATAGGAGGGCTACAGCGAGGTTCCTCTAAAGAGTTTACTTTTTTCTGGCTTCTAGTCATAGGTCTGGATATCTTAACATTGGATTTTTTCTTAGGGTTTCCTTTTTATCTTTGCTATTGAAGATCAGCTCATACATAGCCTCCTCCTGATCTAGCCAGGTCAAATTGACCTAGGCTGTTTTGCCAAGGCCATTAGTAATAATAATGTCCTCATCATACTCCACAGAATTATCCCCCTTTATTTCCTTTTCATCTAAATTCTCCCTAATATTTTCAAGTTCTCTAAGCACATTTACATAAGTAAAATCATTGTCAGGAATGATAACACCCATCCCCGCAGCTCTATTCATCAGTTCAGTGTTTGATAATGTATCAAAAGAATTTTTGCAAGTTTTTTGAATATTACCTCCTAGGTCTCTGTGTTGAGCGAGACAGATGGCCTTGGCTTCAATGTTTTCATGCACTCCGCGGGCATTGCATTTACCGAACCTCAAAGTTGCTTCATGTGCAAGTGGAGGAGTGAGAATCACCTCATCACCACATTTAGAGGAAGGTAATTATACCACATAGTCACTAGACATCTTCAGACCTGAATCCACGTCTCCCTTCACCTCCACAATGTGAGCAGAATTAGTAACCACAGCTGTGTAGGGCAACGAATGACATCCTACAGGTGTTTTAATTACCTGAACCTCCTTAAGCTCAATCTCTGTCTCCCACATTTTCTCTGGCGCAGCAAGTTCTGTAGACACAATCCAGTTTGATGTGTCTTGGCCTTCCCCCTTTTCCAAGAGTTCATGTTCTTTTGCCGTAGTTTCAATAAGAAAAGAGGAGTCCACCTCACTTTCAGACGAAGCAGAGGCTTCACGTTACTGTGGTGATAGACGACAGGTCTTGCCACCACGGGTCGACGCTCCCCTTTTGCATTTTCTCAAGATCCAGAGTGACTTTCATCTTTTTCCTGATCAGCCCGTTCGCGCTTAGGGGTCTGATCAGGTTTAAGTGTGTCCCCTCTAGTCACCTCGGCTGCATTCTCAGTGCACACAGGAATTTTCACAAGAATTTCCTCAATTTCATATGTGAATTTGTAAAAACGTCCCCCCAAAACCCCTTCAACCATGGCAGGTAACTGGTCAACAGAACGACATCCAAATTTTACTCTAACTGAAGATGGTCGATTAATGGTGGACATATCCACCTCCAGAATGATGCCCACGATATGTCTCCAACGTATCTATAATTTTTGATTGTTCCATGCTTTTATATTATCATTCTTGGATGTTCAACAATAATTTTATAGTCATTTTATATCCTTTTTGGGTACTAACCTATTGACATAGTGCCCAGTGACAGTTGCTATTTTCTGCATGTTTTTTACATCGCAGGAAATCGATATCAAACGGAGTCCAAATGAAACGCAACTCCTAGAGGATTTTTGTAGGCCAGAAGAAAGCCAATGGGCCAAGGAAGCACCCAAGGGGATGCTCGAGGGGAGCAGCACCCACCAGGGCGTGCCAGGAGGCCTAGGCGCGCCCAGCTGGGTGCTGCCCCCCGAACCGCCTCTTTGCTATATAAATACCACAATATTCAAGAAATCCTAGGGGAGGCAACAAAATATTGATCCAGCCGACGCAGAGTCCAGAACCACCAGATCCAATCTAGACACCGTCATTGAGGGGTTGACCACTTCCATTGGTGCCTCTCCTATGATGCGTGTGTAGTTCTTCGTAGACCTACGGGTCCGTAGTTAGTAGCTAGATGGCTTCCTATGTCTTTCTTGATTATCAATACAATGGTCTCTTGGAGATCCATATGATGTAAGTCTTTTGGTGGCGTGTTTGTTGGGATCCGATGAACTTTGACTTTATGATTAGATCTATGTTTTTATCCATGAAAGTTATTTGAGTCTTCTTTGATCTCTTATATGCATGATTGCTTATAGCCTCATATTTCTTCTCCAATATTTGGGTTTGTTTGGCCAACTTGATCTATTTATCTTGCAATGGGAAGAGGTGCTTTGTAGTGCGTTCGATCTTACGGTGCTTGATCCCAATGACAAAAGGGTAACCGACATGTATGTATCGTTGCTACTAAGGATAATAAGATGAGATCTATATTTGTCACAATAGATAAATGGATCTCGTCTACATCATGTCATCGTTCTTATTGCATTACTCCGTTTCTCCATGAACTTAATACACTCGATGCATGCTGGATAGCGGTCGATGTGTGGAGAAATAGTAGTAGATGCAGGCAGGAGTCAGTCTACTAATCTTGGACGTGATGCCTATATAATGATCATTGCCTGGATAGCGTCATGATTATTTTAAGTTCTATCAATTGCCCAACAGTAATTGTTTTCCCACCGTTTGCTATTTTTCTCGAGAGAAGCCACTAGTGAAACCTACGGCCCCCGGGTCTCTTTTCATCATATTTGCCTTTGTGATCTATTTTCTCTTGCATTTATTTTCAGATCTATTAAACCAAAAATACAAAAAGGTAAAACCAAAAATACAAAAATACCTTGCTGCAATTTATTTGTTCCGCGATCTATTTATCCTATCTACCACTTTTACCTCATGTTATTTGCCTATCTTGAGGCGTCGTACCCGAAAGGGATTGACAACCCCTTTAACACGTCGGGCTGGGAGTATTTGTTATTTATGTGTAGGTGTTGTTTACGTGGTGTGAGGAGGTTCTCCTACTAGTTTGATAACCTTGGTCTCATCGCTGAGAGAAATACCTAATGTCGCTATACTGCATCATCCCTTCCTCTTTGGGGAAATACCGACGTAGTTCTAGCAGACATCAAAAGGAATTTTTGGCACCATTGCGCGGGAGGATCTTCAACATCAACCAGGTTCCTAATCACAAATCTCATCTCCTCGCAATTTACCTTATTTTCCATTTGCCTCTCATTTTCCTCTCTCCCACTTCACAAAAATTTGCCGTTTTATTCACCCTCTTTTTCGCTCACCGTTTTCTCGTCAGATCTTTTATTTACTTGAACTTGTCACCATGCGTGACTTTGGTATGGCAGAAACAGATGATGGCCTAACTACTAAAGTGGAGCGTACGGGTAATCTGGATGCCAAAACTTTTGTTTTGGGGCAAGAGAATTTTATGGGAAAAGAACATATCCAAGAATTTTTCAATTGTGTCGGAAAATTAAGTCTTGATGATATCCCTATACTTAAAAGGACTAAAACTTATGTGGAAGCTATTTTGGAACTTGTTTTGAATCTTGAAACTAGATTTATTCGTACTCATTCTACCTTGCGAAGATTGTTTTATGAGTTGCCCGTTATAAAGGATCCTAAAGCTAAAAAGTTAGCCACTCTTGTTTTTATGGCATGAATTGTGAAAAACCCATGATTGATGAAATTATTTATAATAGTGATTATACTTTGAGACATTTTCTTGGAGATAACCAAATCTTTGATGAAAATCTTAAGAAGCAAGTCCCCGTTTTAGATATGATCCAACAAGTTTTTAACGATGTGAATCAACACTATTCGTGGATCACAGCCGGAAATCAAAGGGGTTATGATAAAAAGCAACTTGATAGTGCTAAGGTGTATGGATAATGTGTTTTATGTCTTATTTACAAAACCTCCTAACACAAATACCTCCAAGGGAAACAAGGATAAGAGTGACAAAACTTAGATCCTACGCGTTATGCCTAGCGAGAGGCGTAAAACGATAGCGCTTGTTGGGAGGCAACCCAATGAATAAAATTTATTTTTGCTTTTTAATTTCTTTTCTTGAGTGTTAGAACAATTATTCTACTGTTATGATTGTGTTTTTCATGTTTTAGTTAGTGTTTGTGCCAAGCAAAGCCTTTGGGAAGACTTGTGTGAAAGTTTATTTGATCTAGCTGAAAAACAAAATTTTGAGATTCGTTGTCATTTTTTTACAGAAGAGTGATTTTAAGTTGATTCCTTTTGAAGAGGATTAATAGACAAATTCCTCACGTCCACCAATTTGTTTCATAATTTTTGGAGTTACAGAAGTATTCGAAAATTTCAGATTGCTACAGACCGTTCTGATTTTGACAGATTCTGTTTTCTTTGCGTTGTGTGCTTGTTTTGATGATTCTATGGTTTTCTTTGATGAGTTTTTGCCATATAATAGTTGGAATACAGTAGATGTAATGCAAAAACAAAATAATAATAGGTTTACTACAGTACTTATAGTAGTGGTTTGTTTCTTATACTAACGGATCTCACGAAGGTTTTGTTTGAGTTTTGTGTGATTGAAGTTTTCTAGTTTTGGGTTATGTTACGAAGGCTGAAGGAATAAGGATAAGAAAAAGGCTAATCTTGGGGATGCTTGAGGCACCCCAAGATAATATTCAAAGAAGTAGTAAGCAACTAAGCTTGGGGATGCCCCCGAGTGGCAACCCCTCTTTCTTCTAACAACCATCGGTATTTTACTTGAAACTATATTTTTATTCGTCACATGATATGAATTTTTCTTGGAGCATCTTGTATGATATGAGTCGTTGCTTGTTTTTCTTTATGTTTTAAGTGTTGAATCCTTGTTGTACACACCCTTTTGAGAAAGCCAAAATTTATGCTATGCTTGCTCCTATGCTTCACTTAAATTTTTAGAGCCATGGACTTGCTCTAGTACTTCACTTATATCTTTCTGAGCACGATGTGCTTTGTTAATTTTGAAGAAATGCTCTCACGCTTCACTTATATTTATTTGGGAGTTAGTAAAAATTTAAGAAATTCTCTCTTTCTTCACTTAGATTATTTTGTGAGAAAGAAAAATTCTATGCTCATGATCTTCACTTATACTTTTTGAGCTTATCAAAAGCAACATATGAAAATAGTCCCAAAGTGATGGATATCCAAGGAGGATATAATAAAAACTTTCATGAAGATCATTGGACAAAATAAACTTGATTCTTAGTAATGGTTTTGAGATATTATGATATGATATGTGAGTCATGTTGATGAGTAATTGTGCTTTAGTAAGAATATTGATGTTAAGGTTTGTGATTCCCTATGCAAGCACGAAAGTCAATAGTTATGCAATGAAATTTATAACCTACTTATGGTGCATTATTAGGTGTTACCTATGGTTAATGCTTGGGTATGAGATTTTTTGCTTTTTGATTGGTCGCTTCTCAATATTTTTGCTAGCCTTCATTCTGCACTAAGTATGATCACTACTTGTGCATCCAAAACCCTTTGAACCAGTTTTGACATATGTGTCCACTATACCTACCTATATGCGGTACTTACATGCCGTTCTAAACAAATTTGCATGTGCCATCTCTAATGTTCAAAATAAATTTCTCTTTTTTGTGCTCTACTACTTGCGAGGCGGTAAAGGGTAGCCAATATTTTCCATGCTAGATGTGTTATTCTCATGATGAGTGTTTATTCACTTGTCATTGCAAGAGAGTACGGCAAAGGTACTAGGGATGCTCAGTCCTGAAATGAATAATGAATTTACTTTATGTTATCAAATAATAAATTCCTTGTAAAGTGTTGGTATAGAGGGCACCTGTGGATACGGCTAGCCATGGGAAGTGAAAGTTATGGTGGAAAAAGGAATAAACTTTACTTTTTGTTTGGCAATCGCCTATGATGTATCTAGCATGGAAAGTGTTGGGATGCTCCAAGTCATTTTCGTTGGTAGAAAAAGTATGCCTCTCAAAAATAATTTTATCTCTCAATTTAAGCTTTGAGCTCTAACACCTCTACAAATCCCTACTTCCCTCCGCGAAGGGCCTTTCTTTTACTTATGCAATTTTTATTTTGAATTTGAGTCTCCATCTTCTCTTATATAGCACCAACTAAGGGGCACTATGATCGTATTTGAGCATTGGGTGTAGCTAATATTCGAGTATATTTCATGAATGGATCAATGTATGAGCATGATGGGCTAGGGATAACTTGCTTTAGTGTTGATATTTTGAAAGACATGGTTGCTTGTTGGTATGCTTGAGTATTAAAGTCTTCATGTCAAAACTAGACTATTGCTTTGAATCATATAAAAGTCCATATGTCCATGCTATAAAGAAAAAAAGAATGTGATGAACATGTTAGGCAGCATTCCACATCAAAAATTTTGTTTTTATCATTTACCTACTCAAGGACGAGCAGGAATTAAGCTTGGGGATGTTGATACATCTCCAACGTATCTATAATTTTTGATTGTTCCATGCTGTTATATTATCATTCTTGGATGTTTTACAATCATTTTATAGTCATCTTATATCATTTTTTGGTACTAACCTATTGACATAGTGCCCAGTGCCAGTTGCTATTTTCTGCATGTTTTTTACATCGTAGGAAATCAGTATCAAATGTTGTCCAAACACAACACAACTCCTGGAGGATTTTTTTTGGGCCAAGGAAGCACCTGAGGGCTGCTCGAGGGGAGCAGCACCCACCAGGGCGCGCCCAGGTGGGTGCTGCCCACCTCGGGTGCCCCTCGAACCGCCTCTTTGCTCTATAAATACCACAGTATTCCAAAAACCCTAGGGGAGGCGACGAAATATTGACCCAGCCACCGCAGAGTCCAGAACCACCAGATCCAATCTAGATGGCACCATGGAGGGGTTCTCCACTTCCATTGGTGCCTCTCCATGATGTGTGAGTAGTTCTTTGTAGACCTACAGATCCGTAGTTAGTAGCTAGATGGATTCCTTTCTCTCTCTTGATTATCAATAAAATGGTCTCTTGGGGATCCATATGATGTGTTAGAGATTGCAAAGTTATGTGATGAGGTAGCGATAGCGAAGGAAGACCTGGCGGCAGAGGACGTCAGGATGGCCGCAGAGCGGGCTGCCCTGGATGCTCAAGCCCAACGGATTCAGTAAGAGGCTTTCCGGCTTACGATGGATCAAAACGCTTCAAGTGAAATCATGAGGAGGAGGCATAAGTCTCATCTACCTCTGGTTTACGAGGCAAGAAACCTCTTTTGCATGCCTGGAGCGGGGACCAGTAACCGGCCGGAGACAAACTGGGTCGCAGCGCCTGGGGCTGGAACGCCGGTTCAACCATGCATGACGGAGCCACCTCATTTGAATAATACTCGGCCTCAGCATGTGCCAACACCATCGGGTCATTATTCCAACCATTTGGATAGTATGATTGCTGCAACAACACGTTTGGCGGCTCTCCCAGTGGAAGGCGATTCTCCAGCAGCGGTTGAAACATGGAGAGCTAGGGAGCTTCTTCAAATAGCATTGGTGCAGCAGGAGGCATATTCTTACAGTCGAGATAGGATTCATTCGACCCCTCTCCCAAGATGGAGTTATAGCAGACACATGGACTCACCAGCCGTTTCAAGCAATGTCCAGCACTGTGACCAGCCGCGTGGGCATGACCCACTACATGATGGAGCTCATAACTTGGTCGGTCAGGACACAGTGCATCGAGAGGCTGAGTAGGCGGCTCAGCGGGCGGTTCACCAGCCCCTTCCGGTTTATCCAACGGCTTCGCTGGAGGCAGGCATGACCTCTAGAACTACAGGTGTACCCTGTTTGGTGCTGGCTCTGCGTAATGAGCGTTTGACCAAGGATTTCGTAAGGTGCCTAACTACACAGCCGACTTACCCCCTGAGGCATGGATTGAGAGTTATGAGATGGCCATGGAACTATTGGAGGTCAGCGATGCCGCGTGTGCTAAATACTTCACAATGATGCTGGATGGGACGACCCATACTTGGTTAAAAGGGATGCCTGCCAATTCCATCGGGTCATGGGGTGAGCTAAAGGCCCGGTTTATCCAGAACTTTAAAGATACATGCAAACAACCCAAGTCGATTGTGGATTTATCTGCTTGCACCCAAGAGGAGGGTGAGTCAACGATCCATTGCGTGCGTCGTGTCAAGGCTATTATACACTCATCTGATAACATCAATGCCAGCTCTGCAGTTCTAATGTTAGAGAAAAATTGCCGTTTTTTCCTCTTAAGCAAAAGCTAGGGCGGCTCAAGCGCGATTGCAATGATATGGGGCAGCTGATGGTGGCTCTAATTAAAATATGCTGACTCTGATGGTACCAATGACCCTGAGTTTGATGATGAAAAGCCGGGAAAGGGAAAGAAGAGTGGCAATGCCAAGGGTCCGCAGCTTAACCTGGTGAGTCAGGGGGGGCAATGGCAAGCGCAAGGCTGATGGTAACTCGGATTTTGTAGCTAATACCAATACGCAAAACAATGGTCAATATCGTAAGGGGAGGCCGCCTCCTCAGACAGGTGGACCAGGTCCCGATCTTGAGCAGTTACTGAATGAGCCCTACCCAAGGCATGGTACGAGGGAGAGGCCAACCACTCACATTTGGAAAGATTATTCAATCATGAGGGATTTCAAAAATTCTAATTTATTCCAAAACAACCATGGGCCGGGCGGCGACTCAGGTTCTGGTGGCGGCAGTTCTCATGGCCCGGTTAACGGAGGTGGCGATTCTAATTCCAGCTTCCAGGTAATCAGGGTAGCAGTCTGGATATCAAAGTCATCCGAAGAAGTTGAATAGTGGGCAGTACCAAGTCTTCACCACAAGTCTATGCATGCGGGACCAAAAGCTCCATAAGAGGGTTGTGAACGTCGTTGAGTCGGCAATTCCCCATTACTTGCGATAGTATGAGCAACCCATTATGTGGAGCCGAGAGGATCACCCGCCCCGGGTTGATAATCCAGGTCACTTGGCTTTGGTGGTGGCGCCTCAAGTTGGTGGATACAAATTCACTAAGGTACTCATGGATGGAGGTAGCAGCATTAATATCCTTTATTATGATACTTTCCGTCGCATGGGGTTAACCGATAAAAATCTTATGTCATCCAATACTGTTTTCCATGGAGTGGTGCCTGGTAAGTCGGCGTACCCTGTAGCAAGATTGAGATGGAAGTGGCCTTTGGAGATGAGCACGATTCCAGGGCCGAAAAGTTAACCTTTGAAGTGGTCAAGATCAGAAGCCTGTACCATGCTCTGTTTGGACGGCCGGCTTATGCTAAGTTCATGGCATGACCTTGTTATGTTTATTTTTAGATCAAGATGCCGGGTTACAAAGGGACCATTACAGTGCATGGGAGTCGGAAGATAGATTTGGAGTGTGAAAAAGGTGATGCTGCTTATGCTGAGTCTATCTGAGTAACAGAAGAATTGAAGTTTTACAAGGACAATGTTGATCCAGCGGATATGAAGTCTTTGAAAAAGCCAATTATAGAGCATGATCTAGTACTGAAGTTTAAGTAGGCCGATGACACCAAGCTAGTTGACTTTTTCCTGGCGATTCATCCAAGAAGTTCATTATCAGCGCTAACCTGGATCCAAAATAGGAAAGCACGCTCATCGAGTTCATCCATGAGAACCGGGACATCTTTGCATGGAAATCTTCTGACATGTCGGGTGTACCGAGGGAACTCGCTAAGCACACTCTTAATATTGATCCAAAATTTGAGCCGGTCAAGCAATTCCTTCGTTGCTTCAATGAGGAGAGGCGTAAGGCCATTGGTGAAGAAGTGGCCGGCTCTTGGCAGATGGGTTCATTGTTGAAGTCTTTCATCCTAAGTGGTTGGCTAATCCGGTGCTGGTGCTTAACAAGAATGGCACTTGGCATATGTGCATGGCCTACACGGACTTAAACAAGGCTTGTCCAGCTAATACTTTTGCTCTCCCTCGTATTGATCAAATCATTGATGCTACAGGGGGTTGTGCACATTTGAGTTTTTTGGATGCTTACTCTGGTTATCATCAGATCAAGATGGCAGTTAAGGACCAGGAGAAGACAGCCTTTATCACTCCCTTTGGAGCCTTCTGCTATGTGTCTATGCCTTTTGGGCTCAAGAGCGCCCAGGAGACTTACCAGCGATGTGTGCAGAATTGTCTTCAAAGTCAGACTGGGCGCAATGTTCATGCTTATGTGGATGATATTGTGGTGAAATCTAGTGAGAAGGAAACCTTGATAGGTGATTTGAAGGAGATCTTCAACAATCTTCGGGTCTACAAAATGATGCTTAACCCGGCCAAGTGCGTTTTTGGTGTGCCAGGAGGCAAGCTCTTGGGTTTTCTTGTTTCTAATAGAGGCATTGAGGCTAACCCAAAGAAGATAAAGACCATTACCTCCCTGGCAAAGCCGGCATGTATCAATGATGTTCAGCGTCTGGCGGGTAATATTGCTGCCTTAAGCCGGTTGGGTGAGAAGGCCATACCGCTGTACTAGATGCATGATGAAGAAAACAGATAACTTTGTCTGGAGTGATGCTGCTAACGACATGTTTGAAGCTTTGAAGAAACAGCTTGCTGAGCCGCCAGTCCTTGCTGCTCCCATTGATAAGGAGTCGTTGTTATTATATGCGGCTACTAACGACCATGATGTCAGTCTAGCTATTGTGGTGGAACGGAAGGAAACATGTAAGGAATATACGGTTCAACGGCCGGTTTACTATATCAGTGAAGTGCTTATTGAGTCTAAGCAGAGATATCCACACTGGCAGAAGCTCGTTTATGGGGTGTTCATGGCCAGCCGGAAGCTTAAACAATATTTTCTGGGTCATCCCATCACTGCGGTTTGTTCTGCTCGCTTAGGGGATGTTATTCAAAACAGAGAAGCCATAGGGCGGGTAGGCAAGTGGGCCATTGAGCTCGGACCTCATGGTTTTAAATATATGCCTCACACTGCCATCAAGTCTCAAGCACTTGTGGATTTCATCAATGACTAGACAGAGCTGCAGATGCCTGAAGAGAAGCCAGACAACACATATTGACTATTCACTTTGATGGGTCCAGGCAATTGGAGGGCTCGGGGGCTGGAGTTTTTTTAGCTTCCCCTCAAGGTGACAAGTTTTGTTATGTTTTAAGGTTGATGTTTCCCTGTACCAACAATGCAGCTGAGTATGAATCCTTGCTCCATGGTCTTCGGATGGCTAAGGAGACGAACTTAAACCTGGTGAGATGTTTCAGCGACTCAGACTTGCTAGCTCAGCAAGTTTCAGGCACATGGGATTCTAACGATCCACTTATGGAGGCTTATCGCCGCGAGGTTGATGCTATTTATGGGCACTTCAAGGGTTATCAAGTGGAACACATTGATCGCAGGAAAAATGAGGCGACTGATGCCTTAAGCCATTTGGGGTCTCAGCGTAAGCCGTTTCCACCCAACACTTTTTTGGATATTATGCATAACCCTTCTGTCAAATTGCCTACATAGGAAGATCTGGCTATTCCTGACCCGGAGGCGCAATTGGTGGCGGCTCTTCACGCTATCCCTGATTGGTCAGTTCCATATTTGGCTTATATGACCCGGGGCGAGTTACGTGAGGATGAAACTTTGGCCAGGCAGATAAACCGGCGGTATAAGTCAATGACAATTGCCAATGGCGAGTTACACCATCACAGTGTCACTGGGGCGTTTCAGCGTTGCGTCTCTCCTGAGGAGGGCCATGAGATTATTTGTGAGAATCATGAAGGAGATTGTGGTCATCATGCCGGCTCTAAATCTCTTGTGGCTAAAGCCTTTCGTCATGGATTTTATTGGCTCACGGCTCATGCTGATACAGAGGATTTGGTCAGTAAATGTGATGGTTGTCAGAATTTTGCACGGCGAGCTCATGTTCTGGCCTAAGAATGGAGGATGATTCCAATTACATGGCCGTTTGCAGTCCGGGGGCTTGATATAGCACTAATCTGTCCAAGGGTGCTATGAAAGAGTTTTGTCAATGTGAGCATATTCGACTTGATGTGTCGTCAGTGGCTCACCCTCAATCCAATGGTCAAGACGAAAGAACCAATCAAGTAGAGGTATCAAGCCCCGGCTTATGGTTCCTTTATAGAGAACGCCGGGTTGTTGGGTGGAAGAGTTACCTTCAGTGTTATGGAGTATCAATACTACCCGCAACAGATCAATGGGTTACTGATGACCCACAAGTGTAGGGGATCTATCGTAGTACTTTCGATAAGTAAGAGTATCGAACCCAACGAGGAGCAGAAGGAAATGACAAGCGGTTTTCAGTAAGGTATTCTCTACAAGTACTGAAATTGTAGGTAACAGATAGTTTTGTGATAAGATAATTTGTAACGGGTAACAAGCAATGAAAGTAAATAAGGTGCAGCAAGGTGGCCCAATCCTTTTTGTAGCAAAGGACAAGCCTAGACAAGTTCTTATAATGAGAAAAGCGCTCTTGAGGACACATGGGAATTATCGTCAAGCTAGTTTTCATCACGCTCATCTGATTCGCGTTCGTTACTTTGATAATTTGATATCTGGGTGGACCGGTGCTTGGGTGTTGCCCTTTCATGGAAAAGCATAACACTTATGATTAGCACCTATTGCAAGCATCCACAACCACAAAAGAAGTATTAAGGTAAATATAACCATAGCATGAAACATATGGATCCAAATCATCCCCTTACGAAAAAACGCATAAACTAGGGTTTAAGCTTCTGTCACTCTAGCAACCCATCATCTACTTATTACTTCCCAATGCCTTCCTCTAGGCCCAAACAATGGTGAAGTGTCATGTAGTCGACGTTCACATAACACCACTAGAGGAGAGACAACATACATCTCATCAAAATATGGAACGAATACCAAATTCACATGACTACTAATAGCACGACTTCTCCCATGCCCCCAAGAACAAACGTAACTACTCACAAAGCATATTCATGTTCATAATCAGAGGGGTATTAATATGCATTAAGGATCTGAACATATGATCTTCCACCAAATAAACCAACTAGCATCAACTACAAGGAGTAATCAACACTATTAGCAACCCACAGGTACCAATCCGAGGTTTCGGTACAAAGATTGGATAAAAGAGATGAACTAGGGTTTGAGAGGAGATGGTGCTGGTGAAGATGTTGATGGAGATTGAGCCCCTCCCGATGAGAGGATCGTTGGTGATGATGATGGTGATGATTTCCCCCTCCCAGAGGGAAGTTTCCCCGGCAGAACAACTCCACCGGAGCCCTAGATTGGTTCCGCCAAGGTTCCGCCTCGTGGCGGCGGAGTTTCGTCCCGTAAGCTTGCTTGTGATTTTTTCCAGGGTAAAAGACTTCATATAGCAGAAGATGGGCATCAGAGGGCTGCCAGGTGGCCCACGAGGCAGGGGGCGCGCCTAGGGGGGTAGGGCGCGCCCCCACCCATGTGCACAGTGGGTGGCCCCCCTCAGGTGTTTCTTATGCTGAATATTTATCATTAACTCCAAAAATGACTTTCGTGGAGTTTCAGGACTTTTGGAGCTATGCAGAATAGGTCTCCAATATTAGCTCCTTTTCTAGCCCAAAATCCCAACTGCCTACATTCTCCCTCTTCATGTAAACCTTGTAAAATAAGAGAGAATAGCCATAAGTATTGTGACATAACGTGTAATAACAGCCCATAATGCAATAAATAATTATATAAAAGCATGATGGAAAATGGACGTATCAGTTACACGTCTTTCTTCATGGTTTACGGAGCAGAGGCGGTTCTCTGATGACCCACAAGTGTAGGGGATCTATCGTAGTCCTTTCGATAAGTAAGAGTGTCGAACCCAACGAGGAGAAGAAGGAAATGATAAGCGGTTTTCAGTAAGGTTTTCTCTGCAAGCACTGAAATTGTAGGTGATAGATAATTTTGTGATAAGATAAATAGTAACGAGTAACAAGTAAACAAAGTAAATAAAGTGCAACAAGGTGGACCAATCCTTTATGTAGCAAAGGATAAGCCTGGACAATTTCTAATAATGAGAAAGGAGCTCCCGAGGACACATGGGAATTATCGTCAAGCTAGTTTTCATCACGCTCATATGATTCGCGTTCGGTACTTTGATAATTTGATATGCGGGTGGACCGGTGCTTGGGTACTGCCCTTACTTGGACAAGCATCCCACTTATGATTAACCCCTATTGCAAGCGTCCACAACTACAAAATAAGTATTAAGGTAAACCTAACCACAACATTAAACATATGGATCCAAATCAGCCCCTAACAAAGCAACACATAAACTAGGGTTTAAGCTTCTATCACTCTAGCAAACCATCATCTACTTATTACTTCCCTATGCCTTCCTCTAGGCCCAAATAATGGTGAAGTGTCATGTAGTCAACGTTCACATAACACCACTAGTGGAAAAGACAACATACATCTCATTAAAATATCGAACGAATACCAAATTCACATGACTACTAATAGCAAGACTTCACCCATGTCCTCAGGAACTAACATAACTACTCAGAAAGCATATTCATGTTCATAATCAGAGGAGTAATAATATGCATAAAGGATCTGAACATATGATCTTCCACCAAGTAAACCAATTAGCATCAACTACAAGGAGTAATCGACACTACTAGCAACCCACAGGTACCAATTTGTGGTTTTGATACAAGATTGGATACAAGAGATGAACTAGGGTTTTGAGAGGAGATGGTGCTGGTGAAGATGTTGATGGAGATTTACCCCCTCCCAGTGAGAGGATCGTTGGTGATGACGTTGGTTATGATTTCCCCCTCTCGGTGGGAAGTGTCTCCGGCATAACAGCTCCGCTGGAGTTCTAGATTGGTTCCGCCAAGGTTCCGCCTCGTGGTGTCGGAGTTTCGTCCAGTAAGCTTTCCCACGATTTTTTCCAGGGTAAAAGCCCTCATATAGCAAAAGATGGACACCAAAGGTCCACCAGGGGGCCTAGGAGATAGGGGGGGCGCCCAGTAGGGGGGCACCCTCCTGGACAGGGTGTGGCCCCCTGGTGTACTTCTTCTGCTCAATAATTCTTAATAAATCCAAAAATATGTTTCGTGGAGTTTCAGGACTTTTGGAGCAGTGCAGAATAGGTTTCCAATGTTTGCTCCTTTTGCAGCCAGAATTTCAGCTGCCGGCATTCCCCCTCTTCATGGTAAACCTTGTCAAATAAGAGAGAATAGCCATAAGTTTTGATATATAATGTGTAATAACAGCCCATAATGCAATAAATATTCATATAAAAGCATGATGCAAAATGGACGTATCAACTCCCCCAAGCTTAGACCTTGCTTGTCCTCAAGCGGAAGCCGATATCAAAAAATATGTCCACATGTTCAGAGGTAGGGGCGTCGATAAAAATAAAATACGGACATGAGGGCATCATGATCATTCTTATAACAGCAACATATATAGATTCTATCATATGATTTCTTATGCTCTAGTAACAATCAATTCACAATGTCAAGTATGGTTCAAAAACAAAAACTTCATTGAGAACTAACAAACTATAATCTCAGTCATTGGAGCAATCGCAATTTATCATAACATCAGAAAGAGTCAACAATATAGCTTTTCAGCAAGTTCACATACTCAACTATCTTGTAGTCTTCTACAATTGCTAACACTCACGCAATACTTGTGGTTATGGAGTTTCAGCCGGACACTGAGAAAGATAGGGGCTTATTGTGTTGCCTCCCAACGTATTCACCTTTAGGTGATGTCAACAATAATAGCCCATGCTAACTTACATCCAATTGGATATATATATCATGATCTTTCAAACACGAAGAGCTTGCCAAAGGATAAAATGAAGAAGGGAAAGGTGAGGATCACCTTGACTCAAGCATAAAGTAAGAACATAAAGTAAAAGATAGGCCCATCGCAGAGGGAAGCAGAGGTTGTCATGCGCTTTTAGGTTGGATACACAAAATCGTAATGCGAAAGAACGTCACTTTATATTGCTCCTTGTATGTGGACCTTTATTATGCAGTCCGTGGCTTTTATTACTTCCACAAAAAGATCGTACAAAGCTTATTTTCTCCGCACTAATAAGTCATGCATATTTAGAGAGCAATTTTTATTGCTTGCACCGATGACAACTTACTTGATGGATCTTACTCAATCCATAGGTAGGTATGGTGGACTCTCATGGCAAAAACTGGGTTTGAGGATATTTGGAAGCACAAGTAGTATCTCTCCTTTGGTGCAAGGAATTTGGCTAGCACGAGGGGGAAAGGCAATCTCAACATGTTTGGAAGGTCAATAACAATATACTTAACTGAGATGTGAGAAAACATAAACCATTAGGTTGTCTTCCTTGTCCAACGTCAACTCTTTAGCATGTCATACTTAATGAGTGCTCCCAATCATAAAAGGTGTCCAAGATAATATATTTATATGTGAACCTCTCTTTCCTTATCACTACCTATTAATTGCAACGATGACCAAAACTACGTTTATCAACTCTCAACAATTTTTATGCCTCATACTTTCTATATGTGAAGTCATCACTAACCATAAGATCAATATGAACTCTTTAATTCTTTCTACTTTCTCAAGATCATAGCAACATAGCAAAGCCCTTGACTCAACACTAATCTTTATTATAGATAGCTCATGGACTCGAATACAAAAAGAGATCACAAAGCCAAACTAAAAACTACTTGATATCAAAACTTCAATCTACTAAATCAAGACACTACTAAAAGGATCAAACTAAATAAAACGGTAAAGATAGGAGTGTGATGGTGATACGATACTGGGGCACCTCCCCCAAGCTTGGCAGTTGCCAAGGGGAGTGCCTATACCCATGTGATTATGTCGTCGGAGGTGGTGAAGTAGGAGTTGTTGATGATGTAGGCTTGTCGACCGTCTTCCAAGGCATAGGCTCACCATCATAGAAGGATGATCGAGTCTCCGGGATCCTTAAATGTGCAGCCGAACTCATCCTCTTGAATCTATATTCATACTCACAGTTCTGGTTTTGCAGGTCATAGATCTGGGCTTGGAGATGCTCGATTTTATCTTGAAGCTTGAAGATGGTCTCCCCAATGACTTTGGCATCTAGCTTGTGGTTGTTGGTGAACTCCGTGATCATCATCTGGTTGGCATTGAGTCCACGCTCCACCATCCCTTGGCACTTGAAGACTTGCTGCTCCACGGCTTCGAGCTTTGTTTCCACGCTTCCGGTACGCCTTGGTCCCTCCACGTCGCGGATGTGCAGCACCCCCTCATGCATCTCGATGGTTTGAGGGTGTTGCGGCACCTCCATGAGATAGGGGTTGATAACCCTCTCGAAAAACTTGTCCTTGGGAGTGCTTGGAGACGCCATGATGCTCTAGATCTGAAACAGAAACAACTCGAAATAAAAACAGAGGATATTTGCATGATATGGTGGTCAAAACCTTCGGGAGTATATATAATGAATTTTTATCGACCAAAATACATACTTGCAAGAAAACAGACTCCGGGAGGCACACGAGGTGCCCACGAGACAGGGGGGTGCGCCCTCCACTCTCGTGGGGGCCTTGTGTCCCTTTCGAACTACTTCTTTCTTCCTAAAATTCTTAAATATTCCAAAACTGATAAAAAATGCCATTGGAGTTGTTTTGGAGTCGGTTTACTTACTGTACCACATACCTATTCCTTTTCGGAGTCCAGAACATTCTGGAAAGTGTCCCTTATGTATTCCTCCGGGGTTACGGTTTAAATGATATTAGTTTCAACATTAATAGGATTACCTGAAATATAATGTTTAATTCTTTGACCATTTACCACCGTCGGACTTGTGCCTTCGAAGTTGTTGATTTTTATGGCACCAGAACGATAGACCTCCTCGATAACGTAAGGACCTTCCCATTTAGAGAGAAGCTTTCCTGCAAAAAATCTTAAACAAGAGTTGAATAATAACACATAATCTCCTACGTTAAACTCATGCTTTTGTATCCTTTTATCGTGCCAGCGTTTGACTTTTTCTTTGAATAGCTTGGCATTCTAATAGGCTTGGGTTCTCCATTCATCAAGTGAGCTAATATAAAACAACCTCTTCTCACTGGCAAGTTTGAAGTCATAGTTGAGCTCTTTAATAGCCCAATATGCTTTATGTTCAAGTTCAAGAGGTAAATGACATGCTTTTCCATAAACCATCTTATATGGAGACATACCCATAGGATTTTTGTATGCAGTTCTATAGGCCCATAATGCATCATCAAGCTTTTTGGACCAATTCTTTCTAGATCTAGTCACAGTCTTTTGCGAAATTAATTTGAGCTCTCTATTGCTCAACTCTACTTGACCACTAGACTGCGGATGATAACGAGATGCGATTCTATGATTGACATCGTACTTAGCAAGCATCTTAAGGAAAGCACCATCAATAAAATGTGAACCACCATCAGTCATAAGATATCTAGGGACTCCAAACCTCAGAAAAATAACTTCTTTAAGCATTTTAATAGAAGTGTTATGATCAGCACTACTAGTTGGAATAGCTTCTACCCACTTAGTAACGTAATCAACAGCAACTAAAATATGTGTGTAACCATTAGAGGCAGGAAAACGTCCCATATAATTGAAGCCCCAAACGTCAAACGGTTCAATAACAAGAGAATAATTCATAGGCATTTCTTGACGTCTACTAATGTTACCTATTCTTTGACATTCATCACAAGATAAAACAAACTTACGAGCATCTTTGGAGGGAGTAGGCCAATAAAAACCAGATTGTAGTACCTTGTGTGCAGTTCTATCTCCAGCGTGGTGTCTTACATAGGTTTTAGAGTGACACTTGTGTAAGATCTGCTCCTGTTCATGCTCAGGAACACAACGTCTAATAACACCATCTACTCCTTCTTTATAAAGGTGTGGTTCATCGCAAAAGTAATGTCTTAAATCATAAAATAACTTTTTCTTTTGCTGGTATGTGAAACTAGGAGGTATAAATTTAGCAACAATGTAATTAGCATAATCAGCATACCAAGGAGCAGTACGAGAAGCATTAATGATCGCTAATTGTTCATCAGGAAAGCTATCATTAATAGGCAGTGGGTCATCAAGAACATTTTCTAACCTAGAAAAGTTGTCTGCAACAGGGTGATGTCTACTACACAACCTTCTTCTTGTAGACGTTGTTGGGCCTGTAAGTGCACAGGTTTGTAGGACAGTAGCAAATTTCCCTCAAGTGAATGACCTAAGGTTTATCAATTCGTAGGAGGCATAGGATGAAGATGGTCTCTCTCAAGCAACCCTGCAACCAAATAACAAAGAGTCTCTTGTGTCCCCAACACACCCAATACAATGGCAAATTGTATAGGTGCACTAGTTCGGCGAAGAGATGAAGATACAAGTGCAAAATAGATGGTAGATATAGGTTTTTGTAATCTGAAATAGTAAAAACAGCAAGGTAGTGAGCGATAAAAGTGAGCGTAAACGGTATTGCAATGATAGGAAACAAGGCCTAGGGTTCATACTTTCACTAGTGCAAGTTCTCTCAACAATAATAACATAGATAGATCAAATAACAAGCCCTCAACATGCAACAAAGAGTCACTCCAAAGCCACTAATAGAGGAGAACAAACGTAGAGATTATGGTAGGGTACGAAACCACCTCAAAGTTATCCTTTCTGTTCTATCTATTCAAGAGTTCGTAGTAAAATAACATAAAGCTATTCTTTCCACTCAATCCATCATAGGGTTCATACTAGAATAACACCTTAAGACACAAATCAACCAAAACCCTAAGGTCACCTAGATACTCCATTGTCACCTCAAGTATCCGTGGGCATGATTATATGATATGCATCACACAATCTCAGATTCATCCAACCAACATAAAAGTACTTCAAAGAGTGCCCCAAAGCTACTACCGGAGAGTCAATAACGTGTGCCAACCCCTATGCATAGGTTCATGGGTGGAACCCGCAAGTTGATCACCAAAACATACATCAAGTGGCACATGATATCCCATTGTCACCACAGATAATCACGGCAAGACATACATCAAGTGTTCTCATAAAAGACTCAATCCGATAAAATAACTTCAAAGGGGAAACTCAATTCATCACAAGAGAGTAGAGGGGGAGAAACATCATAAGATCCAACTACAATAGCAAAGCTCGGGATACATCAAGATCGTGCCATAGAGGAACACGAGAGAGAACACGAGAGAGAGAGAGAGAGAGAGAGAGAGAGATCAAACACATAGCTACTGGTACATACCCTCAGCCTTGAGGGTGAACTACTCCCTCCTCGTCATGGATAGCGGGATGATGAAGATGGCCTCCGGTGATGGGATCCCCCTCCGGCAGGGTGCCGGAACAGGGTCCCGATTGGTTTTTCGTGGCTCTGGAGGCTTGCGGCGGCGGAACTCCCGATCTAGGTTCTGTTCTGGAAGTTTTAGGGTACGTGAGTATATATGGGTGCAGGGGGTACGTCGGTGGAGCTATGGGGGCCCCACGAGGCAGGGGGGCGCGCCCAGGGGGGGTGGGCGCGCCCCCCACCCTCGTGGCCAGCTCTCGTATCTTCTGACGTGGGGTCCAAGTCCATCAGGTGGGTTTCCTTCCAAAAATAACTTCTCCAGTTGATTTCGTTCTGTTTTGACTACGTTTGATATTCATTTTCCTCGAAACACTGAAATAGGCATAAAACAGCAAATCTGGGCTGGGCCTCCAGTTAATAGGTTAGTCCCAAAAATAATATAAAAGTGGATAATAAAGCCCAATATTGCCTAAAACAGTAGATAAAGTAGCATGGAGCAATCAAAAATTATAGATACGTTGGAGACGTATCACGGGGTTCTCGGCTCCCTTTCTATCAATAATATGCAAATCAAATTCTTGAAGCAGGAGAACCCATCTAATGAGTCTAGGCTTAGCGTCTTTCTTTTCCATAAGATATTTAATAGCAGCATGATCAGTGTGAATAGTAGATTTGGAATCAACAATATAAGGTCTAAACTTATCACATGCAAATACAACTGCTAAGAATTCTTTTTAAATAGTAGCATAATTTCTTTGGGCAGTATCAAGAGTCTTACTAGCATACTGGATAACATTCAATTTCTTATCAACTCTTTGCCCTAGAACAGCACCTACAACATAATCGTTAGCATCACACATAATTTCAAAAGCTAAATTCCAATCAGGTGGTTGAACAACAGGTGCAGTGATCAAGGCTTTCTTAAGTATTTCAAATGCTTCTACACAATCATCATCAAAGACAAAAGGAATATCTTTTTGCAATAAATTAGTCAGAGGCCTAGAGATTTTAGAAAAGTCCTTAATGAACCTACTATAAAAACCGGCATGACCAAGGAAACTTCTTATACTTTTTATGTCCTTGGGACATGGCATCTTTTCAATAGCATCTACTTTAGCTTTATCAACTTTAATACCTCTCTCAGAAATCTTGTGCTCCAAGACAATGCCTTCATTAACCATAAAGTGACACTTTTCCCAATTCAGAACGAGGCTAGTGTCTTCGCATCTCTGCAAAACTCGATCAAGGTTGCTCAAACGAGAGGATCCATAAACGGAGAAGTCATCCATGAATACCTCACAAATCTTTTCACAAAAATCAGAGAATATAGCCATCATGCATCTTTGAAAGGTAGCACGTGCATTGCATAAACCAAAAGGCATACGTCTATAAGCAAAAGTACCGAAAGGGCAAGTAAAAGTAGTTTTTGATTGATCTCCCGCTCACACAGGTATTTGAGAGAAACTAGAATAACCATCTAGAAAGCAAAAATGTGTGTGTTTGGATAGTCTTTCTAGAATTTGATCAATAAAAGGTGAAGGGTAATGATCTTTCTTAGTAGCCTTATTTAATTTACGAAAATCAATTACCATCCTATAACCTATAATAATTCTTTGCGGGATCAATTCATCTTTATCATTAGGAACGACAGTAATACCTCCCTTTTTGGAACACAATGGACAGGACTTACCCATTTACTATCAGCAACGGGATAAATTATACCTGCCTCAAGGAGCTTTAGTATCTCCTTTCTTACCACTTCTTTCATCTTGGGATTTAGTCGTCGTTGAGGATCTCTAACTGGTTTGGCATCGTCTTCCAATTTAATTTTGTGTTAGCATAACGTGGGACTAACACCCTTAAGATCATCCAGAGTATATCCAATAGCAGCTCGGTGCTTCTTCAGAGTTTTCAATAATCTTTCTTCTTCTTGCTCTGAAAGGTTAGCACTAATAATAACAAGATATATTTTATTTTCATCAAGATAAGCATACTTACGATTGTTAGGTAGAGGTTTGAGTTCAAACACGGGATCACCCTTGGGTGGAGGGGGATCCCCAAGAATTTCGACGGGAAGATTATGTTTCAGCACAGGTTCCTGTTTAAGGAACACTTCATCTATTTCCCTTCTTTCCTTCATAAACATATCATTTTCATGGTCTAGCAAATATGTTCTAACGGATCAGTAGGAGGCACAGCAATGGAAGCAAGACCAATAATCTCATCCTTACTAGGTGGTTCCCTATCATGAGGTTGTCTATGAAACTTAGCAAAATTAAACTCATGAGACATACCATCTAAGCCAATGGTGACAGTATCCTTTTCACAATCAATCTTAGCACTAGCTGTATTCAAGAAGGGTCTACCAAAAAGAATTGTACAGAAGGCATCTTGTGGGGAAGCAAGAACAAGTAAATCAGTAGGGTATTTAACTTTCCCACACAAAACTTCAACATCTCTAACAATCCCAACATGTTTAATGGTATCCCTGTTAGCAAGCTTAATAGTAACATCAATGTCTTCTAATTCAACGGGTGCAATGTCGTGCATAATTTCTTTATATAAATCATAAGGTATAGCACTAGCACTAGCACCCATATCACATAAACCATGATAACAATGATCTCCTATTTTAACAGAAATAACAGGCATGCCTACGACAGGTCTATGTATCTTAGTATCTGGTCTAGCAATATTAGCAGTTTCATCACGGAAATAAATAACATGCCCATCTAAATCATCATCCAAGAGATCTTTAACCATAGCAATACTAGGTTCAACATTGATTTGCTTAGGAGGTGTATAAGTCCTAGTATTACTCTTACAAACAACAGTCGAAGTTTTAGCATGATCCTTTATCCTAACAGGAAATGGAGGTTTCTCAACATAAGTAGTAAGAACAATAGGATTACTATAGGTAATAGTCTTTTCTTCAACTATAATAGGTGCAACTACTTTCACTTCAATAGGAGGATTATATTTAAACCACTTCTCTTTAGGGAGATCAATGTGAGTAGCAAAAGATTCACAAAAAGAAGCTACTATCTCAGAGTCAAGTCCATACTTAGCGCTAAATCCACGAAAAGCATCGGTATCCATAAAAGATTTAACACAATCGAACTTAAGTGTCATACCTGACTCCTTACCATCATCGAAACCCCAATCTTCAGAGTTGCGTTTAATTCTTTCCAATAAGTCCCATTTGAAATCAATAGTCTTCAGCATATAAGAACCAGCACAGGAAGTATCGAGCATGTTGCGATTATTAAGAGAAAGCCGATCATAAATTTTTTGAATAATCATTTCCCGGGAGAGCTCATGATTGGGGCATGAATATAACATTGACTTGAGACTCCCCCATGCTTGAGAGACGCTTTCTCCTTCGCGAGGCCAGAAATTATATATGTAATTACGATCACAATGAACAAGATGCATAGGATAGAACTTCTGGTGAAATTCCAACTTCAATCGTTTATAATTCCAAGATCTCATATCATCACATAGCCTATACCATGTCAATGCATATCCCTTCAAAGATAAAGGGAAGACCTTCCTTTTGACATCATCATCAGGAATACCTGCAAGCTTAAATAATCCACAAACTTCATCCACAAATATAAGGTGTAAATCAGGATGCAATGTTCCATCTCCTGTAAATGGATTCGCCAGCAGTTTCTCTATCATACCCGAAGGAATCTCAAAGTAAATATTTTCATAAAGTTCAGTAGGTTGAGGAGCAACTCTTTGCTCTTCTGGTCAGGGTGAAGATACGCCGAACAAGCCCATCAAAGGATTAGTTTCCATAGTGACAAGTAACAGAAAATTTCAGCACACTATATAAATGTTTCCTTACCAAGTTCCACTCACCGAAAGCGCTACACTCCCTGGCAACGGCGCCAGAAAAGAGTCTTGATGGCCCACAAGTGTAGGGGATCTATCATAGTCCTTTCGATAAGTAAGAGTGTCGACCCAACGAGGAGCAGAAGAAAATGATAAGCGGTTTTCAGTAAGGTTTTCTCTGCAAGCACTAAAATTATAGGTGATAGATAGTTTTGTGATAAGATAAATAGTAACGAGTAACAACTAAACAAAGTAAATAAAGTGCAGCAAGGTGGCCCAATCCTTTATGTAGCAAAGGATAAGCCTGGAAAATTTCTAATGATGAGAAAGGAGCTCCCGAGGACACATGGGAATTATCGTCAAGCTAGTTTTCATAGCACTCATATGATTCGCATTCGGTACTTTGATAATTTGATATGTGGGTGGACCGGTGCTTAAGTACTGCCCTTACTTGGACAAGCATAACACTTACGATTAACCCCTATTGCAAGCGTCCACAACTACAAAAGAAGTATTAAGGTAAACCTAACCACAACATTAAACATATGGATCCAAATCAGCCCCTAACGAAGCAACGCATAAACTAGGGTTTAAGCTTCTGTCACTCCAGCAACCCATCATCTACTTATTACTTCCCTATGCCTTCCTCTAGGCCCAAATATTGGTGAAGTGTCATGTAGTCGACGTTCACATAACACCACTAGAGGAAAAGACAACATACATCTCATCAAAATATCGAACAAATATCAAATTCACATGACTACTAATAGCAAGACTTCACCCATGTCCTCAGAAACAAACGTAACTACTCACAAAGCATATTCATGTTCATAATCAGAGGAGTAATAATATGCATAAAGGATCTAAACATATGATCTTCCACCAAGTAAACCAAATAGCATCAACTACAAGAAGTAATCGACACTACTAGCAACCCACAGGTACCAATTTGTGGTTTTGATACAAGATTGGATATAATAGATGAACTAGGGTTTTGAGAGGAGATGGTGCTGGTGAAGATGTTGATGGAGATTGACGCCCTCCCGATGATAGGATCATTGGTGATGACATTGGTGATGATTTCCCCCTCCCGGAGGGAAGTGTCCCCGGCAGAACAGCTCCGCCGGAGCTCTAGATTGGTTCTGCCAAGGTTCCGCCTCGTGGTGGTGGAGTTTCGTCCCATAAGCTTGCCCATGATTTTTTCCAAGGTAAAAGCCCTCATATAGAAGAAGATGAAAACCAAAGGGCCACCAGGGGGCCCAGGAGACAGGGGGCGCACCCCCACCCTCCTGGATACGGTGTGGGCCCCCTGGTGTACTTCTTCCGCTCAATAATTCTTAATAAATCCAAAATATGTTTCGTGGAGTTTCAGGACTTTTGGAGCAGTGCAGAATAGGTTTCCAATGTTTGCTCCTTTTCCAGCCAGAATTCCAGCTGCCGGCATTCCCCCTCTTCATGGTAAACCATGTAAAATAAGAGAGAATAGCCATAAGTATTGAGATATAATGTGTAATAACAGCCCATAATGCAATAAATATTGATATAAAAGCATGATGCAAAATGGACGTATCATTCTCCTTAGTAACATCCGTCACGACTCACCGCGCGTGGCGGGTTATGTTGAGGCTGATAATGAAAGAGCACGTCAGGATGCACATGACCTGTTAGATGAGGAGTGTGACCTTGCGGCGGCTCGTTCGGTGATTTACCAGCAAGATTTACGCCGCTATCACAGCCGTCGGGTTAAGAACAGAACCTTTCAAGAAGGTGACTTGGTGCTCTGGATCATCCAGGATCAAACTGAGATGCACAAGCTATCCCCGCCTTGGGAAGGACCCTTTCTGATTAGAAAAAATTTGAACAATGGGTCATACTATCTCATCGATGTTTGAGACCACAAGGACTCACGTCATTCGGAGGAGGAGACCCGCCGGCCGTGGAATATTGCTCATCTTCGGCCTTACTACACTTGAGCCACCGGCTATTATGATGTACATACTTTGCCAATGTATATATTATGATGTTTATAATAAAGTCGACATCCCTGACAAAGCAGGGCCTCTGTCATTTCATTTCCAAGAATAATGAGTCTTTTTCATCATAATTTCAAGGTCATTTAGGGGCTTCCTATTCAAACATAGGTGTATTCACCAAAGAGAACATAGCTGTCCGTACCCTCTTGATCGGCGCAATGCCAAAACTCATGGTCACTTGGGGGCTTCCTGTTCAAACATAGGTGTATTCACCAAAGAGAACATAGCTGTCGGTACCCTCTTGATCGGCGCAATACCAAAACTCATGGTCACTTGGGGGCTTCCTGTTCAAACATAGGTGTATTCACCAAAGAGAACATAGCTGTCGGTACCCTCTTGATCGACGCAATGCCAAAACTTATGGTCACTTGGGGGCTTCCTGTTCAAACATAGGTGTATTCACCAAAGAGAACATAGCTGTCGGTACTCTCTTGATCAGTGCAATGCCAAAACTTATGGTCATTTGGGGGCTTCCTGTCCAAACATAGGTGTATTCACCAAAGAGAACATAGCTGTCGGTACCCACTTGATCGGCTCAAAGCCACAAACCACTTGGGGGCTTCCTAACCATATTCGAATCATAGCTATTAACCCTTTTGACCCGGCTTCCTGCTCGTATTCGAAGCATAGCCTCGTTTTTCTCATTTGGCTTGATTTTTTGAACATTTTTTTGGTTCTTCTTGATACTACCTCGCCTTATGGTTTAAAGTGATTCAGGCCATGTAGCATTAATTCTCACAACTCATATTTGAAGCTTACCCGTGGTATCTGTTAACACGGCCTGGTGTGAGGCGACAAGTCACCCGTACATGATGATATCAAGTACTTGGACATATTGGCTTCTAAGTTTTGGGTTATCACCCTTACTGCATAGGTATTATAAGCTGGCAGTATGATTCAATATCACAAGTATGATATTGTTATTATGATTATGTCTAATTCTGACTAAACCAGCCTTGTCTATAAAATGTTTTAAAACATCAGTGGTTGTCCATGAGGTATAATGACCCGCCCTGCGATAAACCGCCAAGGGTTCTTGTGAGATATTGATGTGCAGGATAATTCTAAGTTTCATCTGCACAAATCAACGTCATGATAAAAGGATAATTGTCAAGTGACGGCTCAAATAGCATTGAGTATAACATAAACTTGCACGATGGCACGACAGAGCAAAGTTTTTGCTAGCCTATTACATGACTCAAGGAGCCCAAATGATTAAGTGTTTTTCAGAAGATCAAGTATATGAACCGCCCAGCGGATTAATCTTCTTGACTCTGATGGCCTGAAGCTTCTGGATCATCCTTCTCCGCTTCTTTGTCCGGCTCTGCTTCCTGGAAGTTTGGTGATGACCAGTCAATGCCACTCAAGGCTTGGAATTCAGCTTCATCATCAATAAGCTCGGACGGGTCAACTTTAGGAGCAAAAGTGTGCTTACGGATTGGAGGAATTAGATCCATCACTTTATAAGCCAGCGTCAGCAGCTTCTGATTTTCCATGTCATAAGCCGGTTGATATCTTGAAAGATCTGATTCATTGGCAATCAGGCTAGCAAGGGGACATATTTCCTTCATGCAGGCGGCGAAGTCCTTCCTATCAAAAGGAGTGCCATCCTCTTTCAAGCTTGGATACCCGGTTGATATATCGGCCGGGTATAGCTCTGGTAGCCATGCTTTGGCCCGGCTCAAGGTTGTTACAGCTCCAACTCTTGCGGATGATCGCTTCATCTCAGTAAATCTCTCAGGCAGAACAGAAAGCTTCCTCAAGACCTCAACCAAGAGAGTAGGTGCTTGATTAGACGGAGAAGTTGTGGCCAGTGCATGCTGAGTCCCAGTATAGAGCTGCTCAACAAATGCATAAACGGCCTTCAGCTTCACAAGCATATCTTGGTTAAGATTGGTACTCCTGGGACCTGAATAATAATCATGGATGGGTTAGAGGCGGTTTATATTATCAACGAAGGAATTCCAAATAGATACTAGCGAGGCAACTTACCAAAGATAGTAGAAACCATCTGAGACACATGACGTTTTAAGCAGGTAAGTTCAGTGGTCGCCTCCTGGAGAGCCGCCTCCGCCTTCTCAGCTCGCTGTGTCAAGGCCGTCTTCTCATTAGCCCAAGCATTTCTTTCCACTTCAAAACTGGTTTTCAGTTTCTCTGCTTCAGCCACGCTAAACTGGAATTTTGAATCGGCCTTCCGGGTTTCCGATTCTTGCTGCTCCAGCCGAGCTTTTACATCAGTTAATTGTGATTCAAGTTGAGCAGTGGTGGCCTGCACATCAAGGTTGTCAGAATCGTGATTCTGAATCGGATCATATATCCAATGGCAGGATCGCAAAATCATAGAATCTTCACTATCATGATCATGGAAACGTAGATTCTAGAGACCAAAATCGTAGAATCAGAGGGGTTAGTTTGGATCGTAAAGTCGTAGAATCGTACAACAGAATCGCGATTCTGACAACCTTGCTGCACATACACCAGTTCAAAATCATGATTCCGATTTGGATTACAAACATGAAGTCCCAAGCATTTTGCGAGCAACAACACTTGGCACTTGGGGGCTAATGCATGCCGGAAAAATTACTCATGCAACGGCTTATGTGAATAAGTCCCAAGCACTTTGCGAGCAAGAGTACTTGGCACTTGGGGGCTAATGGACATTGCTTGTCTTTTTACTACTTTATGGTGACCCAGTTGTGCCGCAAATGGTCACAGCCGGCTCATGAGGGCTAGACAAGTAAGTTCTGCTTTATACAAGGATACAAAGGACCGGCTCATTCATACTGATTAAACTGGCCCTTGGGGGCTACAAATTCAGTGCTAAGTCATTACAGATCAGTTTTAACCCAGATGGTGTAAGCCGGATTTTGAAGGGTTCTATCAATGGGTATTGTTTATACTCATGGTTGAGCTAAGTCTACAGCATATTCAGTTACATCATAATTAGTAGACTTGGGGGCTGACAGGATGTGCATAACTCAATAAAGAAGGATCTCATACCTCAAATTTTTGGTGCATCTGCTTCACCATATCAACTTCAAGTTCATGGCTGGTGTGTACTTGACTGAGATAGCCAGAATATACCTCACCAATGCTCAATTGGGAGTAGTCGGCAACATCAAAACTCACCTTTCGTCGTTCAATATATTCTTCCTTGGCAGAGTGCTTGGCCAAGACAGTAGGCCTCCCTGGCTCTCTAAAGCCGGTGTTGGTAATCACCACATCATCATCATGTGTCTCAGGTGTTTTAGCGGGGCTTGATGTTTCAGCATTCAAAGGATCATTGTTTGCTTAATCAATTGAAGGGTCAGGAGTCCTCTGATGGTTTAGGAGTGGAGGTCTCAGGCGCTGGGATTTGTTGCTCTGGCTCATTGAATTTTGGGTCTTCTGGCGACTTAGTCATTGTTGCCTTCTTGTTAGGCTTGGCCTTTCCACTGCATGAGTCATGAGAGGTCAGTATAAGTATAAGGAGCATAATGAACAAATAATAAGTAATTGTTATTACCCGGGAGCCGTCTTGAAAGCCGGCAGATGAGACTGAGATGAATCGCCAGAAGAGGAACGAGATGTCTCATGATAATTTGAGTCAGAAGAATTAAGTGGTTGGCGGATGAGATCCGCTAGAGGATATAAAGAGTTTAAATCAGGAATGACCTCATTTCGACGCTTCTTTGGAGTGTTCGGTAAGCCGGAAGATAATTCTTCGCCTCTACTAGTCCGAGTCTGTCGTTGGCTCTCGCGCTGCTGTTGCTTCAAAAGAAAGTGAGGATCTAGATGAGCTAAGGGGTGTGAAAAGCTTACTTTCCGGGTTACTCTTCGAATTTTCTGTCTTGCCAAGGGCTCGGAGTCGGAGGAAATGATAGTTACCTCTTCCTCGATTGCTTAACTGGTCCTCGTGTCATCCTGATGATAATCAATGTCAATAAGATGGTTGAAAAAGGAGCCAATAGAATCAAGGGCTACCTCCGACTGAGAGCCGTCGTCCAGTTCAAACAGCTCGGAAGTACTGGATTTCTTTCCCTTCTTCTTGGCAGTTCTTTTGGCGGCTTTCTTGGCTTTCCTGGCCCTTTTGCCAGCTTCATGGTCATATTCCTTCTTCCAAAAGTCATCATCAGCCTGTGAAAGTCATCAAAGTTGAGTTAAACAAAGTATTTAAGGATGAAGGTAAACTAAGTAATTTAAAGACTTACCTTGGGTGCCGGGTTAGATGTGCAGAAAGGGTTCAAGCCCACTTTGCCACAGTCTACCGGGTCTTCATTCAGAAGAGACTTCGTCATTTCATTGATGGCATCGTCAGTTAAACGCACGGAGCTGTGGCACAGTGGATCCTTTTTGCTGCCCGTGTAAGTACACATTAAGCCGGACCGGCGACTCAATGGTATGATCCGCCAAGCAACCCAGCATCGAATCAAATCAATGCCAGTTAAGCCGTTTCCCAATAGAGCCTTCACCTTGGCGATGGTGGGGGCGAGTTTTTTTGCGTTCAGCAGCGGTCAGCTTATCAGGAAGAGGATGTTTTGAGTCAAGACGCAGGGCACAAAAGCCTGGCAATCGGTTCCAACCGGAGAAGTGTCCTTGCAATAGAACCATGTCTGGTTCCAATCCTTGGGATGACTTGGCAGGCGAGCATAGGGGAAGATAGCATCTCTCCTTCGCTGAATTGAGATTCCGCCAAGTTCCAGGCTGGGTCCGTTTGAATACTCGTTTTGGCGGTTCAAATAAAAGTATTCCCTGAACAGTTCCACACTGGGCTCCTCTTGAAGGTACACCTCATAGAAAACTTGAAAGTTGCATATGTTTGACACGGAATTGGGTCCGATGTCTTGAGGATGAAGATCAAAAAAGTGCAGAACGTCTTGGAAGAATTTAGATCTGGGTGGTGAGAAGCCCCGGTTCATGTGATCAGTAAAGACAATGACTTTGTCATCCTTTGGCTGAGGTTTCTCCTCTTCTAGCTTGGGGGCACGATAATGCATGACAGTCTTCTTTGGCAAGTAGCCGGTTTTCACAAAGTCCTGGAGTGTGTTCTCAGTAACAATGGAGGGAACCCAGTTATAGGAAGTGGCTGTCTTCGGGGCCATTGTGAAGAAATAAGCCTAAAAAGAAAAACAAGAAGTTTGCCGGTTTAAATTAAGCCGGAGGAAAAGCACTACGACACATATTCAGAATGGTGGCTTAAAAAAGGGGCCTAATGGTATATGACTAGCTACAGCAGGTTATGTAAGCCGCCATGAACAGATCTATATCCATCAAGAGTGAAGCCTGCTAAAGTGTCAAATCTAGCTACAGCTAGTGGTGTAAGCCGCCATGACCAGATAGGTATGTATCAGGAGTAAAATCTACTAAAGTGTTGAATCTAGCTATAACTAGTGGTGTAAGCCGCCATGACCAGATTGGTATGTATCAGGAGTAAAATCTGCTAAGTGTTGGAAAAACAAGTTTTTACAGATGGTAGCAGGTGATTTGGATCTGGCGCTATGTGAGGAACTAGCACAAGGGCGAGATTTATACATCTGAGAAGCAAGCTTTGAGATAATAAAAGGAATGGAAACAGGTTCCGCGCGTCCTAATAGACATATTCGGATCTAAAACAAGGGTTGTCTAGAAGAACGACGAAGAACTACGAAGAACTTGAAGAACTACAGAAACCCTAATGCGATCTGGAGCTTAGGAGGAGGAACACTTACAGAGGCAGATGAACTGCGGTGGAGCGCCGGCGTTCTCTGGTCCCGTTCAGGTTGATGCAGCGGCCAAGGGCGAGGAGGACGGTGAGCTTCACGGCGGCAGCATGCTCGGAGTGGCAGATGAGTCACGAGAGGAGGAAGACGAGAAGGAGAAGGGGGAGAATGAAATAAGGGAGGTTCGACCCTATTTATTAGGAGAAGGTTAATAAGTTGGTGCGAAAAATGAGGAGACCAAAGAATGGTTATCCAACTGCTCGGGCGCCTCGATTCTCGGGACAGCTATTAAAGATAAGGATCCATTAAGATATATTGGATATTGTGTAAATTAATGACAGGTGACGTCATGGCGGGTTACCACAAGCCCGGGAGATAACGTCATGGCGGGTTATGAGTTCTCTCAAAAATGAAGAAGGGAAGATTTTTCCTAAGTGTTGAAGATTGACATGAACCAGTTCAAATACACCCGGGGCCTAATGTTGGGGATATAACTACTAGGTATGACCCGCCAAGGAGGGGCCGGGTTATACCTATGGCAATTCATGATGGAAAGCCCATGAGGATATCGAAGATGGCGGTTCATAGGCGAGGGCCAAGGCTCGTATGAGTAAACCGCCACATGTATACGACTTGTATTGTAAGGCATGCATAGTTAGTTACCGAGCCGGACACGTTGTCTATGAGCTGGTCAGGACTCCATGAGCGGTTGGGCGTCAACCTGTATATATAAAGGGACGACCCGACGGCAGTTCATGGCAAGAGGCAACAGATCTAAAGCTAGGTCAAGCGTATTCGCTCCCTGGTAATCGAGACAATAAGCAATACCACCTCAAACTAGATTAGGCCTTTACCTTCACCGCAAGGGGCCGAACCAGTATAAACTCATGTGTCCTTGTCCCGTTTAACCCCTTTAAGCTAACCTAGTTGCGATGGCTCCATCACTAAGTCCTTACGCTGGGAAATTTGTCGTGACTATTCCATGACATGATGTAAGTCTTTTGGCGGTGTGTTTGTAGGGATCCGATGAACTTTGAGTTTATGATCAGATCTATGTTTTTATCCATGAAAGTTATTTGAGTCTTCTTTGATCTCTTATATGCATGATTGCTTATAGCCTCGTATTTCTTCTCCGATATTTGGGTTTTGTTTGGCCAACTTGATCTATTTATCTTGCAATGGGAAGAGGTGCTTTGTAGTGGGTTTGATCTTACGGTGCTTGATCCCAATGACAGAATGGGAACCGACACGTATGTATCGTTGCTACTAAGGATAACAAGATGAGATCTATATCTGTCGCAATAGATAAACGGATCTCGTCTACATCATGTCATCGTTCTTATTGCATTACTTTGTTTTTCCATGAACTTAATATACTAGATGCATGCTGGATAGCGGTCGATGTGTGGAGTAATAGTAGTAGATGCAGGCATGAGTCGGTCCACTAATCTTGGACATGATGCCTATATAATGATCATTGCCTGGATATCATCATGATTATTTGAAGTTATATCAATTGTCCAACAGTAATTGTTTTCCCACCGTTTGCTATTTTTCTCGAGAGAAGCCACTAGTGAAACCTATGGGCCCCGGGTCTCTTTCATCATATTTACCATTGCGATCTATTTCCTCTTGCATTTATTTCCATATCTATTAAACCAAAAATACAAAAATACCTTGCTGCAATTTGTTTGTTCTGCGATCTATTTATCCTATCTACCACTTTTACCTCACGTTATTTGTCTCTCTTGAGGCGCCGTACCCGAAAGGGATTGACAAGCCCTTTAACATGACGGGTGCAAGTATTTGTTATTTGTGTGCAGGTGTTGTACGTGGTGTGAGGAGGTTCTCCTACTAGTTCGATAACCTTGGTCTCATCACTGAGGGAAATACCTACCGTCGCTATACTGCATCATCCCTTCCTGTTGGGGAAATACTGACGTAGTTCTAGCAGACATCAGCCCACAAGTCCCCCGGCATAAGCAAAAGTTTTACCACACCTTTTGTTAGGGGGAATCCTCCCAATCCTAGCCCAACCAATTTCCAGAAGCCCCTCATAGCCAATATCCTCGGACTAGGGAGAGAATTTAATAGTAACCCACGATCAACGTCTCTAGGATTAGGCATTCTCATCAGAAACTTTTGAGGAGCAAAGAACCTAGTAGAACACCTCCACCCTTGACCCATATAAACACTCAATTCATGTTCAATGTCTTTGGTTTGAGCAGACCCCTCAACAATGGTAACTACCACATTATTATAGACCCTCTCCCTGGTCTGCCTATTAATACTAAAATCGGGAATGTAAAAGAACCCTTGCCCCTTGCTCTGAAACGCGCACATCATAGGAACATACTCCCACGGCACAAACTCATTACAAATCACAGCAAGATGCCCTTTGTTCTTGCATCTGTCACATAGGGCCTGAGGACACCTAGCAGTAGGATGCTCTCTCAGGTTGCAGATTTGACAGGGTTCAGGGAGGGGAACAGTATTACCAGCATGAGTAGGAGGATCGCATGGTCGAGGTGGAGGATCGGCCCCGCGAGGCTCATCCGTGCTCCCTTCGTCCACACCCCGCCGCTCCTGGTGCGCACGGGCAACCTGCTTGCTTCCAGCGGCCTCGTCCCACTTCTCGAACCTGACGTTCTGGATCTAGAGCCTCTCGGCGTCGATGAGGCCCCGATCTCCTTCTTGCGCTTCCATACGTTGATGTTGAGACCACGGCCACGGCTGCCGCCATGGTCGAAGCGCCCGGCTCCCCGCCCTTGCCACCCGGCTCCAAACCCATCTCCCCTCATGTCGTCGAAAGGAGGAGAGAGCGTGGATGAGGCGGCGACTTGAGCGAACGGACGAGGATCACTGTGAATCTTCCCCTCCCTCCGCTCGTAAGACTGCTGAACCCTAGATCTAGCTCTCGTCGGCACGTCCCAGAAGTGGGAGAGGCTCTCGCTGAGATCCAGCATGGGGGAGGGGGGGGGGGCGCACGTCTCTCTTTATATTTGTGGCCTGCAAGGAAACCCTAGGGGCAGGAGATCCATGGCGATCCGATTTCTTTTCACCCACGTGGCAAGCATCTGGTTCATGGTGGACCGGTCTGCGCCCAAGGATCCCTGCCCCCCCCCCCCCAGTCAGAGGTGGGGGATGGTGCCCCCCACGGGCCTGCTCGAGATTCCCGACCACCGCGGCCCCTGCCGACGGCGTGAATCCAACGCCCACCGATGAGCCCGCACCACTGGTATTCGTCACCGGGATCCTATCGTGAACCCTAGCAAAATGACAGGGAAATGGGACGATATCCCAATGTCAATCGACTCACCCTCGCGTAGGAAGCGCGCATCCACCGTTCCCCCGTGCTCGTTGAGGAGAACGAGGTGGAGAGCCTCTCGGCGGAGCCAGATCACGCCATCGGTCAGCGAGATCCGCCGTGTGGCCTCGATGTCCGCCAGCGCACGTCGCCCGCCGCGGTCAAAGCGCCCACCATCCCTTCCGACTTCCGACAGCAGCTCATGACTCAAGGGTGTACCATATGTACCAAGGCTGTGTTTTTGACCTATAGTATACTCCTCGTGTATACCCCCATGTTGTGTTATGTAGCAGCATCCTTGTTTGAGGTTTAAGATACCTGGGTTGAAGTGTTCTTTTGCTCTTGGCTCCTCTGATATAAAAAAAATGTTCTTTTGCGGGAAAAAATGTATTCAGCTCTCTGAACATCCTGTTGCAGTGGTGTCTTTATGGTTGCAGCCAAGCATGTTGCTGTGGTATCTCCTGGAATGGACAAATTGGTATGGACACTTCTCATGTCTCAGTTTTCAGGTAAAACATTTTGTGTGACTGCCAATCAAGTCATTTAGCTTTGTTATACCTGTTTAACATGTTACCTTATGAAACTTTTGTTGCACCCATGAAAATTCGTGGTTTATTTAGCTTTATTTGTCAAACTGGACGGCGATAAGAGATGATTTGCTAGGCTTCTAGAACTCTGATCTGACACCTTCACATAACTTTTTACATATCTTATTATTTACATATTGAGCTTTTTTTGTGAGATTTCTCATATGTTATTTTTGGATGAAATTTGGCAAGAACCTCAAACATTTGATAAAGGTTGTTGTCGCAAAAATTCAGATTTTTTGGATTTTGTTTGATGACGTTTTTTCAATTTTTTGCTAACTCGGGTGTAGTAAGGAAAGAAGTGGACATCTCATTTAGTACTGGCTGAGTACTGGTATAACACATGTTTCCATTCTTTGAAGAAGAAAACACCGTTTGAGGCAGTGTATGGCTACCCACCTCCAGCGCTAACTGAATTCAGCATGCCAGGCGCTCTTGTTAGTGAAGCCGGGAAATTCCTCACTGTCAGATAAGCGATGATGCAGAAGCTGAAAGCAAATCTAGTTGCAGCCCAAGCTCGTATGAGAAGGTGTGCAGACAGGAAGAGAGTGGAGCACGGTTTTGTGGTTGGCGACATTGTTTACCTCAAGATGCGACCGTATCGCCTGAACGCTTTCGGGATTCACACACATATCAAACTCTAGAGCTAGTATTATAGCCCATTCTGTGTCATTGCTTGGGTGGGTAATGCTGCTTTTGCTTACAAGCTCCTTTTCCTGACAACTCGTTGGCATTCACTCAGTCTTCCGGCAACTCCTTGAGGCCAAGTTTGTTTTCAGGAGGGGGTATTGTCTGACCATACTCTGTCCCAGCGCCATGGCAACACTTTCAGTTACCAGTATTCCAATCTCCAGTTAACGGACGCTTAAGATTGAAGCTCACGACAGGACCCAACGGCTCAGGGCTTTTTCACTGTTTTAACTTTCTCAGCAAATCTTGGCACAAAATAAACTCCTTCGAAAACTATTTCACGATCTAACCCTTTTGGTAACGCCACTAGCCGTGGCATTTCTGCTCTATTTAAAAACGCCGAACTAGCCAGCGTTGATGGCCTGGTCAAATAGCTAGGTTTCAATGTAGAAACGCTAGCCCTTGTGGCGTTGCTGGGAACGCCAGCATGTGTGGCGTTTGTTCCCAAGTATGAAACGCCAAAGTGTGTGGCGTTTGGAGCAAGTTCTTTTTATTGTCACTTATTTGTTAAGGGAGCAACGCCATGGTCCCTTGGTGTTTCAATTATGGGTAGCAACGCCAGCGCCTTTGGCGTTTCGTCTTGGTCAGAAACGCTAGCTACCTCGGCGTTTCTTTTTGGTCAGAAACGCTAGCTACCTCGACGTTTCTATGTTGGGCAGAAACGTCGCGGACTGTGGCGTTGCTAAAAGGGTCAGATCGTGAAATATTTTCATATCGAGTTCATTTTGTGACAAAGTTTGTTGAAAGAGTCGGAACAGTGAAAAAGTCCAACGGCTCACTAGGCTGGCCCACTCCTGAAGCGTTATTTACTTTTAACTGTTCCATTTCACCTTGTCGCATTGTTTACTTTCTTACCGTTTTCAGCTCAGCTAAATAGACGAGCAGCCTTGCTGTAAAGCGCATCAATCTTCAAAGAACCAACTCAAACACATCAATCGTCTTATAGTGAATATACCCGGGTTCTCTTGTGGTACACTTTCCCTTTCTTGAGATGTGCGATGAACCTTAGCTACCAAGTCGATCCCAATGCAGATTAAGGCATGACAACTTGCTGTCGATCCTGGAATCGGTCTAGAACCGACAAGAGCTCCCGTCCCCAGCATGCCACATGGTGGAGGCGCGGAAGACGGCCAGGACCTCCTAGACGCATGGGAGATGGAGGTGCTACCAAGGATGAGTGGAGTCAGTCTTTTGAAGCCATAGCCATTGAACGCGGAAGAGAACACTAGTACGCTAGAGATCACAGACTCCAAGCACATCGAGCGAAAATGGCGGACACACTCTCTGCCATTTGACCAAGAAATGGCCACTGTGGGCGTCTTCCCGGCCAACCCAAAGGAAGCCCACAGTGTCTTAGACCCGCGAACAACGATACAAACCACTTTCGGTTGAGAAATTAATGGAAAGAAGGATGCCCGGTTGAAAAAAACAACAACGATGCAAACCTTCGACGATCGAGCAGAGATTGTGGTCAAAATGTGAGACGAGGGCATAGAGGAGCGGCGTGATCTCGGGAATAAACTTGTCGTATCCCGGGACCGGTCTAGTCTAGAACTAAAAAGAGCTCACATCCCCAACATGCCACACGGTGGAGGCGCGGAAGACGACCATGACCTCTGAGCCGTACGAGAGATGGAGGTCCCTCGAGGGACGAGTTGGATTAGCCTTTTGAAGCCATAGCCATTGAACTAGTAGGGTGTACACCAGCATGTGGCCAGAGCTAGTGTGTCCCCTTAGATAGTATGGAAGCCCGCCAAGTAACAGCATCTCAAGCCCCCCGACTAGTGGAAACAGGCAGACACGGGTACCTTTTGGACGGGGACAGGGTGGCCAATGTAGGGGATAGGGAAATTCGAGATGGGACACGCCATCTCGTCTCCTACGACCGACAGCTAGTCTAGCGAACATTGTATCTGGAGTAGTCAGTGTGCCGTCCGGAAGCAACAATAAAGACTCAAAGAGCTCCCTAATGGTGAGGATGTTGTGTCTGTTTCCGGTGACAGAAGATCAATACGTCATCAACACACAACGGAGACGCTAATATTGCATGATGTCAAGCTCCAGAAGCATACAGGGCACCTTGAGATTATAGGAGGCTAAGGATTTGCTAAATGATGTGTACAGTTTTGCATTCTCTGTCGGCAACTTTACAGAACCAAATAATTCAAAAGTGAAATGGAAACGAATATGATAGTTCCAGAGTTTGGGATATAGTTCGATACAATAAACACTAGTTTCGTGAAAGTAAACAAATGTCAAGATGGCCGAGTTGGTCTAAGGCGCCAGTTTCAGGTATTGTTCCGAAAGGGCGTGGGTTCAAATCCCACTCTTGACAACTTTTTCTTTTTCTTTTTTTCATTGCTGCGCCTGATAAAATCTCGTGTGATGTTCGTATTCTAGGGGATAGTTCTCTTTTGCTTAGTTCCTTAATAATAATTTGCACGTAAAAAAACAGTTCCTTAATAATTTGGACGAGAAATGTGACTTCTTTCTGAACGTTGGTTTAATTTTATTCAATTGCACATGGTGGAAGTGTTGAAGCCTGATTGTGTACCATGAAATGCGGAATTTCATGTGAATACTGGATTGGTGGGATTAAGAGGGCTGGATTTACGGGTTTATTAAATATCTTATGCAATTTAATCAATGGCTGTAGTTTTTTTATTGTTTTCCTCATGAAGATTTCGGTAGCAGTTTTAAAGTAATAATTAATACCCAAACCAAATTGCTATTGCTGTGAAGTTTCTTGTGCTAGTACTCCCCCTGTTTTTATTTAGTTCGCATATTAGCTTTGGACAAAGTCAAGGTTTACAAACTTTGACCATGTTTATAAACAAAAATATTAAGATATACAATAACAAATCAACAACATTAGATTTATTATTGAATGTATTTTCACATCGTATAGATTTATTATGATAAATGTCTATATTATTTTCTATAAACTTGGTCAAACTTTACAAAGTTTGACTTCAGTCAACTCTAATATGCAGAGTAAATAAAAATGGAGGGAGTACTATTCTACCTTGCTTCTATTGAAATGTGTCCAAGGCTGGTAGTATTTCCTTAAATATAAAATCTTATTAGCATATTGGATTTTGCCCCACCAAAAAAGTGCACACACTATACCTCGTATTCTTCAAATACCTTGCTGTTTGGAAATGTGGTAACCAAATCCAGTTTTCTAGTAGTAGCATTTTAAATTCCTGTAGTCAGGATGTGGCTGGAAGCTGAACCTAATGTTTAATGCAATGATTTTGATGTGTTAACAATAACTTGTTTTCTTCTTTTGGAATTAATGCCGCTGTTTGCAATCATGCGCCATCTCTTCGCTTTTGTTCCAATTAAATGTGTACCATATGAAGATAGATCTGGCGCCATTGAGAAGGGTGCCCATGCAGCGTGTACCCAACATTTTGTGCACTCCCTCAATGAAGTATGCTGCCAGCTGAGGACTATTGGTGCTCATCTCATATGCTTGGAATGTCCCGTCTGACAAAAATGAGAGAATGACACTTCATGATCAGAGGGGGCATTTCAGCTCTCTACGAGTCCACCTTCAGAATAACCCCCAAGTAAATGTTGATAACACTTCCGGTTCCTCTATGCAAGTATGAATGGCTTCTACAGAGAAAATACTGGTCCAGCCTCACCTCCCTGTGTGTCGTGCCATAATATTTCAATACCGGCCAAGCACATGTTGGACATTCCAAATACAGGTCCAGCCTCACCTCCCTGTGTGTCGTGCATTCCAAATACCTTGCTGTTTGGAAATGTGGTAATCAAATCTAGTTTTCTAGTAGTAGCATTTTTAATTCCTGTAGTCAGGATGTGGCTGGAAGCTAAACCTAATGTTTAATGCAATGATTTTGATGTGTTAACAGTGACTTGTTTTCTTCTTTTGGAATGTTGTTGTTTGCAATCATGCGCCATTTCTTTGCTTTTGTTCCAATTAAATGTGTACCATATGAAGATGGATCTGACACCATTGAGAAGGGTGCACATGCAGCGTGTACTCAACATTTTGTGCACTCCCTCAATGAAGTATGCTGCCAGCTGAGGAAAATTGGTGCTCATCTCATATGCTTGGGATGTCTTGTCTGACAAAAATGAGAGAATGACACTTCACGATCAGAGGGAGCATTTCAGCTCTCTACGAGTCCACCTTCAGAATAACCCCCAAGTAAATGGATAACACTTCCGGTTCCTCTATGCAAGTATGAATGGCTTCTGCAGAGAAAATACTCGTCGAGCCTCACCTCCCTGTGTGTCCTACCATAATATTTCAATACCGGCCAAGCACATGTTGGACATCATGCTATTTTTGCGGAATGAACTATCAATACCCAAGGGAATACATCAATTAATATACCAACAAGTGGTAAGCAATAGTATCAACTTGGAATGAGTTGCCGTCCCCTTGTGTAGACCTCTGGGAAATTGAGTAGATGTTCAATCTCTTGAGGCTTCAATAGCGACTTTGTTCTTTTCAACCCAGACAAGATTCTCCTTTTTGCACACATTGATGGCATATTTTTTAACACTTCGAGGCGGCGGATTGCCTGCGCTGGCAAGATCACAACTGATCCTTTCTATCAGCTCTGCACTTGCCACACTTGTTCGCAAGTAGTTGAGCTATGTTCTCGAGTCCCAGGAAGGCCACCACTTCTTGTAATGACAGAATGCCTCAAATATGGCCTTTGGAGGCAGAGGAAGAATGGGTGCTCTTTTCTCAATTGGAAAATTATGGATGTAGCCTCTTTTCTTTGCCATTGAACACAAATGCTTAGAATCCACAAACTTAGGTAGAATGTTATACAGAGATCTTGAAATGGTCGTCCATACACCTCTGGGAGCTTGGGCCATATTTTCATAGTAGAAAAAAGGTAACAATCGTTCTGGTCATTCTAATTTATCAGTGGGGTATAATTGGGCAGGTTAAATCCAATCATTGGTTTTGGGAGAGGCATATATGTTTAGCATGCCTGCAATCCAAATTGCCTTGTGTTGTACCTCCATACAACTTCCTCTTTTTCTCGTTCTCTTCCATTATTCTTACGTTCTTTCTCCCACCAAAGGAAGCAAAACATCTACCTCTAACCTGTCAAATGTACACATATTGCAATGTCCTTACATCAAATTAAAAGAGCGAAAGTGTTTTCTTATTCCAATGTACATCAAATCAAAAAGTACCTGATGGCCTGGTAAGTGAAATTCTCCTACAACCAGTGATGCACTAATCGAATACTAATATAGAGATATGAACATCCACACCTAGGAATATTTTAACACACACACACACACACACACACACACGTGTGTGTGTGTGTGTGTGTGTGTGTGTGTGTGTGTGTGTGTGTCATAAGGTGCTTTTTCCATAGAAAAATGAACATTAAGGCAAAAAAATTAAAATGACTGATACCACATCTTGTCATAGCCATATTAGCTCCATCTTCAAAAAATGCCCATTATCTACTAATGAGTTGATCTTCTCGTCCTTCCCTAACATCTCTCGTACAAAATTCTGCACAAAAATATAACAAAAACTAATATTAAAGAACACTTGTTATGTATTACTGACTTCTTAATACCAACTAAATGACTAGCATTTCGTCTCTTTATGATGATTCCTTGAGAATAACTCCCAAGTAAATAGTCATAACACTTCTAGTTTTTCTATGCCAAGTATGAATTTCTTCTACTGATAATTGAAAATACTGGTGCGGCCTCACCTCCCTATGTGTAGTGCCATAATATTCCGATGCCAATCACATTTTGGACATCCTGCTATTCTTGTAGCATGAACTATTAGTACACAAAGAGATACTTCAATCAATATATCAACAAGTGGTAAGCAACACTATCAACTTGGAATGAGTTGTTATCCCCTTGTGTGGTCCTTTCGGAAATCGAGTAGATATTCATTCTCTTGAGGCTCCAATGGAGTGACTTTGTTCTTTCCAATCCAGACAAGATTCTCCTTTCTACATTGATTGATGCCATATTTTGTAACACTTCAAGGCAGTGGATTGCCCGTGCCGAAAATATCACATCAAAACCATTTTATCAACTTTGCACTTGCCACACTTGTTTTCAAGCAGTTGAGCTGCGTTCTCGAGTCCCAGGAAGGCCACCGCTTCTTGTAACGATGGAATGCCTAAAATATGGCCTTTCGAGGTAGAGGAAGAAGAGGTGTATTGTTCTTAGTTGGCAAATTATGGATGTAGCCTCTTTTCCTTGTTGCTTCATACAAATGCTTAAAACCGACAAACTCAGGTTGAATGTCATACGGAAATCTTGAAATGGTTGTCCATAAACGTCCGGGAGCTCGGGCCACATTTTCATAGTAGAAAAAAGGTGGTCCAGTATCTTAAGGTGCTCTTTCCATAGAAAAATGAACATCAAGACAACAATTTTAAAATGTAGATACCATGTATAGTAATAGCCATATTAGCTTCATCTTAAAAAAAGCCCATTATGTACTAATGAGTTGATCTTCTCGTCTTTCTTTGACATCTCTTGTAAAAAATCATGCACACAAGGATAACAAAAACTAAGATTAGAGAACCTTTGTTGTGTATTACTTACTTCTTAATGCCAACTAAGTGGCTGGCATTTCAGCTCTTTATGACGATTCCTTGAGAATAACTCCCATGTAAATGGTTATAACACTTTGAGATTTTCTATACCAAGTATGAATGGATTCTGCAGACATAATGTTTGCCCATCCTCACATCTCTATGTTTCATGCTACAATATTTCGATGCCAATCACATTTTGGACATCCTGATATTCCTATGGCATGAACTATCAGTACACATGGGGATACTTCAATTAATATATAAACACGTGGTAAGCCACAGTATCAACTTGGAATGACTTATCATCCCCTTGTGTTGTTCTTCGGTTAGTCGAGTAGACATTCAATCTCTTGAGGCTCCAATGGATTGACTTTGCTCTTTCCAATCCAGATAAGACTCTCATTTCTACTCAGATTGATGACATAATTTTTGAACACTTTGAGGTGGTGGATTGCATGTGCTGGAAAGATTACACCTGAACCATTCTGTCATTTTTGCACTTGCCACACTTGTTCGCAAGCAGTTGAGTTGTGTTCTCGAGTCCCAGGAAGGCCACAACTTCTTGTAATGAGGGAATGCCTCAAATATTGACTTTGGAGGAAGAAGAATAATAGGTGCTCTATCTAAGTTGGCAAATTATGGATGTAGCCTCTTTTCCTCGCTGCTATACACAAATGCTTAGAACCCAAAAACTCAGGTTGAATGTCATACAAAGATCTTGAAATGGTCATCCATACACGTCTGGGAGCTTGGACCACATTCTCATAGTAGAAAAAAGGTGGTTGATTATCTTAACATGCCTTTTCCACAGAAATATGAACATCAAGGCAACAATTTTGAAAGGACTGATACCACATCTTATAATATCCATATTAGCTTCATCTTCAAAAACCCCATTATCTACTAATGAGTTGATCTTCTCGTCCTTCTTGGACATCTCTCGTCCGAAATCCTGCAAGATAGTATAACAAAAACTAAGATTAGAGAACACTTGTTACGTATTACTGACTTCTTAACGCCAACTAAGTGAGTTGTATTTCACCTTTTTATGACGAGTCCTTGAGAATAACTCCCAAGAAAATGTAATTAACACTTCAAGTTTTTCAATAGAAGTATGAATGGCTGCTGCAGACAAAATACTGGCCCATCCTCACCTCCCTATGTGTCATGCCATAATATCCCGATGTCAATCACATTTCAGACATCCTGCTATTCTTGTGGATTGAACTATCAGTACATAAGGAGATGCTTAAATCAATATATAAAAAAGTGATAAGCAATAGTATCTACTTGGAATGAGTAGTTATCCCCTTGTGTGGTCCTTCGGGAAATCGAATAAATATTTAATCTCTTGAGGCTCCAGTGGAGTGACTTTGTTCTTACCAATCCATAGAAGACTCTCCTTTTTGTACTGATTGAGACATATTTTTGAACACTTCGAGGTGGTGGATTATTCATGCTGGAAAGATCGCACTGGAACCATTTTGTCATCTTTGCACTTGCCACACTTGTTCGCAAGTAGCTGTGCTCCGTTCTAGAGCCCCGGGAAGGCCACCTCTTCTTGTAATGAGGGAATGCCTCAAATATGGCCTTCGGAGGCAGAGGAAGAAAGGTGATCTCTTCTCAATTGGCAAATTATGGATGTAGCCTTTTTTCTTTGCTGCTACATGCAAATGCTTAGAACCCACAAACTAAGGTTGAATGTCATACATAAATCTTGAAATGGTCGTCCATAAATGTCCAGAGCTTTGGCTACATTTACATAGTAGAAAAATGTGGTCCATAATCTCAAGGTGCCTTTCCAAAGAAAAATGATCATCAATGTAATAATTTTAAAAGGACTAATAAAACATAATGTAATAGCCATATTAGCTTCATTTAAAAAAACATTATCTTCTCGTCCTTCTCTCACGTCTCTCGTCTAAAATCATGCACAAAAGTATAACAAAAACTAAGATTCGAGAACCCTTGCTATGTATTACTGACTTATTAATGCCGACTAAGTGATTGCCATGTCAGCTCTTTACGACAACTCCTTGGGGAATAACTCCCTAGTAAATGGTTAAAACACTTCCAGTTTTTCTATGCCAAGTATGAATGGCTTCTGCAGATAAAATGTAGGCCCGACCACACCTCCTTGTGTGTCATGGCATAATATTCCGACGCCAATCACATTTTGGACATCCTGCTATTCTTGTTGCATGATCTAAATGTACACAGGGATACTTCAATCAATATATCAACATGTGGTAAGCAACAATATCAAATTGGACTAAGTTGCCCTCCCCTTGTGTGGTCCTTTTGGAAACAGAGTAGATATTCAATCTCTTGAGGCTCCAATGGAGGGACTTTGTTCTTTCCAACCCAGACAAGACTCTCTTTTTTGCACTGATCGATGGACCATTTTTTAACACTTCGAGCGGTGCATTGCGCGTGGTGGAAATATCACACCTAGACCATGTTTTCAACTTTGCACTTGCCACACTTGTTTGCAAGTAGTTCAACGGCATTCACGAGTCCCAGAAAGTTCACCACTTATTGTAACGAGGAATACCTCAAATATGGCCTTCGGAGGCCGAGGAAGAAGAGGTGACCCATTCTCAATTGGAAAATTATGGATGTAGCATTTTTTTCCTTGCTATTGCACACAAATGGTTAGAACCCACAAACTCAGGTTGAATGTCATACGGCGATCTTGAAATGGCCGTCCATACATGTCTGGGAGGATTGGCCACATTCTCATAGTACCAAAAAGGCGGTCCACTATCTTAAGGTGCCTTTTCCATAGAAAAATGAACATCAAGGCAACAATTTTAAAAGGATTGATACCACATCTTGTAATAGTCATATTAGCTTCATCTTCGAAACAAGCCCCTTATCTACTAATGAGTTGATCTTCTCGTTCTTCTCTAATATCTCTTGTCCAAAATCATGCAGAAAAGTATAACAAAAACTAATATTAGAGAATACTTGTTATGTGTTACTGACTTCTTAATCCTAACTAAGTGACTGGCATTTCACCTCTTTACGACGAGTCATTGAAAATAACTCCCAAGTAAATGTTGATAACACTTCCAGTTTTTTAATGCCAAGAATGAGTGGCTTCTGCAGACAAAATACTAGCCCAGCCTCACATCCCTATGTGTCATGCCATAATATTCCAATGCCAATCACATTTCGGACATCCTGCTATTCTTGTGGCATGAACTATTACTACACAACCGAATACTTCAATAAATATATCAACAAGTGGTAACCAATAGTATCGACTTGGAATGAGTTATCGTCCCCTTATGTGGTCGTTTGGGAAACTGAGTAGATATTCAATCTATTGAGGCTACAATGGAGTAACTTTGTTCTTTCCAATCCAAGCAAGATTCTCCTTTTTGCACGAATTGATGACATATTTTAAACACTTCAAGGTGGTGTATTGCTCGTGCTGAAAATATCACACCTGAACCATTCTATCAACTTTATACTTGGCACACTTGTTCACATGCAGTTGAGCTCCGTTCTCGAGTCTGAGGAAGGCCAGCGCTTCTTGTAATGCGGGAATGCCTCAAATATGGACTTTTGAGGCATTATCTATTCTCGGTTGGAAAATTATGTATGTAGCATTTTTTCATTGCTACGACACACAAATTATTAGAACCCACAAACTCAGGTTGAATATCACACAGAGATCTTGAAATGGTCGGCCATACACGTTTGGGAGCTTGGGCCACATTTTCATAGTATAAAAAGGTGGTCCATTATCTTAAGGTGCCTTTTCATACAAAAGTGAACATCAAGGCAACAATTTTAAAAGGAGTGATACCACATATTGTGTTAGACACATTAGCTTCATCTTTGAAAAAAGCCTATTCTCCTTTTTGCACGAATTGATGACATATTTTTAACACTTCAAGGTGGTGTATTGCTTGTGCTGAAAAGATCACACCTGAACCATTCTATCAGCTTTATACTTGGCACACTTGTTCACATGCAGTTGAGCTCCTTTCACGAGTCCAAGGAAGGCCACCGCTTCTTGTAATGCGGGAATGCCTCAAATATGGACTTTTGAGGCATTATCTATTCTCGGTTGGAAAATTATGTATGTAGCATTTTTTCCTTGCTGCAACACACAAATGCTTAGAACCCACAAACTCAAGTTGAATATCACACAGCGATCTTGAAATGGTCATCCATACACGTCTGGGAGCCTGGGCCACATTTTCATAGTATAAAAAAAGTGGTCCATTATCTTAAGGTGCCTTTTTCATAGAAAAATGAACATCAAGGCAACAATTTTAAAAGGATTGATACCACATCTTGTATTAGCCATATTAGTTTCATCTTTAAAAAAATCCTATTATCTACTAATGAGTTGATCTTCTTGTCCCTCTCTGACATCTCTCGTACAAAATCCTGCACAAAAGTATAGCAAAAAAATAACATTAGAGAACACTTACTATATATTACTAAATTCTTAATGCCACCTAAGTGACTGCCATTTTAGATCTTTAAGTCGAGTCCTTGAAAATAACTCCGAGATAAATTTTGTTAACACTTCCAGTTTTTCTATGCCAAGTATGAGTGGCTTCTTCAAACAAAATGATGGCCCGGCCTCACTTCACTATGTATCGTGCCATAATATTCCAATGCCAATCACATTTTGGACATCCCGCAATTCTTTGGAATGAACTATGAGTCCATGGGGGGATACTTCAATCAATATATGAACAGGTGATAAGAAGCAATTTCTACATGGAATGAGTTATCGTCCCATTGTGTGATCCTTTGGGAAACCGAGTAGATATTCAATCTCTTGAGGCTCCAATGGAGTGACTTTGTTCTTTCCAAGCCAGACGAGACTCTACTTTCTTCACTCTTTGATGACATATTTTTAACACTCCGAGGCGGTGGATTGCCCGAGCTGGAAAGATCACACCTGGACCAAATTGTCATCTTTGCACTTGCCACACTTTTTCGCATGCAATTGAGTTGCGTTCTCGAGTCCCAGGAAGGTGACCTCTTCTTGTAATGAGTGAATGCCTCAAATATGGCCTTTGGAGGGAGAGGAAGATGAGGTGCTATGTTATCAGTTGGCAAATTATGGATGTAGCATCTTTTCCTTACTGCTACACATAAATTCTTAGAACCCACAAACTTGGCTTGAATGTCATACATGAATCTTTAAATGGTCATCCATAAACGTCTGGGATCTTGGACCACATTTTCATAGTAGAATAAACAAGGTCCATTATCTCAAGGTTCCTTTTCCATAGAAAAATGAACATCAAGGCAACAATTTTAAAAGGACTAGTGCCACATCCTGTAATATCCATATTAGCTTCATCTTCAAAAAAGCCAATTATCTACTAATGAGTTGATCTTTTCGTCCTTCTGTGACATCTCTCGTCCAAAATCCCGCAGAAAATTACAACAAAAATTAAGATGAGAGAACACTTGCTACGTATTAGTGACTTCCTAATAACAACTAAATGACTGAGAATTCACCTCTTAATGACAAATCCTTGAGAATAACTCCCAAGTAAATATTGATAACACTTCCTATTTTCTATGGCAAGTGTGAACTGCTTCTACAGACAAAATACTGGTGCGGCCTCACCTCCCTATGGGTCATCCATAATATTCTGCTGCCAAACACATTTTGGACAACCTGCTATTCTTATGGCATTAACTATAAGTAGACAAGGGGATACTCCAATCAATATATTAACAAGTGGTAAGCAACAATATCTACTGGGGATGTGTTGTCGTCCCCTTGTGTGTTCCTTAGGGAAACCTAGTAGATATTCAATCTCTTGAGGCTCCTAATTGCTTGTATCTACGTTGGTAATTCCCCGAAGAGGAGAGGATGATGCAGCACAGCAAAGGTAAGCATTTCCCTCGGTTATGAAACAAAGGTTATTAATCTAGTAGGAGAACCAAGAAACACTATGTAAACATCACCTGCCCACAAACAACAAAAACTTGCAACCCAACGCATAAGTGGGGTTGTCAATCCCTCCTCGGTATTGAGATAGATTAAATTGTATAGGTTTTGATAAATAGTTCCACTAAAACACAAAATAAATAAAAGTGTAGCAAGGTATATTTGGATTTAATATGATAGGAAATAGATCCGGGGGCCGTAGTTTTCACTAAAGGCTTCTCTCAAGAAAATATCATACGGTGGGTAAACAAATTACTTCTGGGCAATTGATAGAAAAGTGAATAATCATGATGATATCCAAGGCAATGATCATGTATATAGGCATCATGTCCAAGATTAGTAGACCAAAATGATTATGCATCTACTACTACTACTCCACGCATCGACCGCTATCCAGCATGCATCTAGTGTATTAAGTTCATGGAAACATGGAGTAATGCAATAAGAACGATGACATGATGTAGACAAGATAAACTCACATATGAATAAACCCCATCTTATTACCCTTAATAGCAATGATACATGCATGCCATGTCTCTTTCTGTCTGAGATTGAGCACCACAAGATTGAACCCATCACGAAGCACCTCTTCCCATGGCAAGAAAAATCAACCTAGTTGCCAAACCAAACCAAAATTTCGGAGAATAAATACGAGGCTATAACAATCATGCATATAACAGTTCAACAAAGACTCAAATAATATTCATGGATAGAACTGATCATAAACCCACAATTCATCGGATCCCAACAAACACACCGCAAAAAGGAGTTACATCAAATAGATCCCCAAGAACATCGAGGAGAACATTGTATTGAAGATCAAAAAGAGAGAAGAAGACATCTAGCTACTAGCTACAGACCCATAAGTCTATGGTAAACTACTCACACATCATCGGAGGGGAAACAATGATGATGAAGAACCCCTCCGAAATTGTTGCCCCCTCCGGCAGAGTGCCAAAAAAGGCCTCTAGATTGGATCTCATGGTTCTGGAACCTGCGATGGCTGGCAAAGTGTTTCATTGACTCGCCTACGGCTTTTGGGATTTTATAGTATTTATAGAGGTGGAGGCCGGTGGACAAGCTTCCTCTAGGCTCCAGTACCCACCAGGGTGCGCCTGCCCCCTGGCGCGCCCTGGTTCCTAGTGGGCTCCACGGGACTCCTCCCATGTGCTCCTTCGGCTCCCTGGGTGCCTTTTGTCCAGAAAAATCTCCAAAAAGTTTCATGGCATTTGGACTTCGTTTGATATTGATATTCTGTAAAGTAAAAAACAAGCAAAAAACAACAACTGGCACTGGACACTATGTCAATAGGTTAGTCCCAAAAAATGATATAAAGTTGCTAGTAAATGAGTATAAAACATCCAATATTGATAATATAACAACATGAAACAATCAAAGAATATAGATAAGTTGGAGATGTATCAACATCCCCAAGCTTAATTCTCGCTCGTCCTCGAGTGGGTAAATGATAAAAACAGAAATTTTGATGTGGAATGCTGCCTAACATGTACATCATATATTCTTTTCTTTTGTAGCATGGACATTTGGACTTTTAGATTATTCAAAGCAATAGTCTATAATTGACAAGAGGGCATCAATACTCAAGCATATCAACAAGCAACCATGTCTTTCAAAATATCAACATTAAAGAAAGCTATCCCTAGCCCATTATGCTCAATCGTTGATCCATTCATGAAACACACCCAAATATTAGCTATATCCAATGCACAAGTATGATAATAGTGTTCCCTAGTTTGTGCTATATAAGAGAAGATGAAGACTCAATAAAAATAAAAATTGCATAAAAGTAAATAGATAGGCCCTTCACAGAGGGAGGTAAAGATTTGTAGAGATGCCAGAGCTCAAAGCTTAAATTGAGAGATAAAATTGTTTTGAGAGACATGCTTTTCCTGCCAATGAAAACGACCGAGAATTCCCAATACTTTCCGTGCTAGATAAATCATAAGCGGTTCCCAAACATAAAATAAACTTTCTTCGTTTTCCACCATTCTTTCACAATCCATGGCTGGTCGTATCCACAGGTGCCTTCCATACCAACACTTTCCAAGGAATTTATTATTGACAACATAAATATTTTTTTTAATTTTGGGACTGGGCATCCCTATTACCTACCACACTCTCGTGCAATGAAAATTGAATAAACACTCATCTTGATTATAACATATCTAGGATGGAAAATATTGGCCACCCCCTGCCGCTTCATGGCGGTACGAGCACACAAAAAGGAAATTCATTTTAAAAATTAGAGTTGGAACATACAAATTTACTTGGAACGACATGGAAATACCTCATATAGGTAGGTATGGTGGACTCATTTTACGCAACTTGGTTTAAGGAGTTTGGATGCAGAAGCAGTATTCCCGCTTTGTACAAGGAAAGTCTAGCAAATAGATTGAGTTGTAACCCACCAAAAAATGAAAACTATCATAAACGAGCACTACACATAACTAACACTTAATAATGCACCACAAGTAGGATATAACTTCATTGCCTAACTATGAACTTTTGTGCTTTTGCATAGGGAATTACAAACCTTAACACCAATATTCTTACTAAAGCATAATTACTCACCAACATGACTCACATATTACAATCTCCATATCACAAAACTATTACAAGGATTCAAGGTTATAATATCCAATGATCTTCATGAAAGTTTTTATTATATCCCCCTTGAATATCTATCACTTTGGGACTAATTTAATATATTACCATTGCTACTAACAAGCTCTCAAACAAATTTAAGTGAAGCACGAGAGCATAAATATTTCTTCAAAATTTTCAACTCTCAAAATAATATAAGTGAAGGATGAGAGGATATTTCTTTGAAAATTTCTAACTCTCAAAATAATATAAGTGAAGCATGAGAGAATACTTCTTCAAAATTTACTAACCCTCAAAATAATGCAAGTGAAGTATGAGAATATTTCTTCAAAAAATAAACCCACTGTGCTCAAAAAGATATAAGTGAAGTACTAGAGCAATTCTAACAAATCATAGCATCATTATGCCTCTCTCAAATAGGTGTGTCCAGCAAGGATGATTGTGGCAAACTAAAAATCAAAACAAGCAAAGACTCATATAATACAAGATGCTTCAAGCAAAACTCATGATATGTGAAGAATAAAAATATAGCTCCAAGTAAAATTACCGATGGTCATTAGAATAAAGAGGGGATGCCTTCTGGGGCATGCTCAAGCTTAGTTTCTTGGTACTCCTTGAATATTGCCTTGGGTTGCCATGGGAATCCCCAAGATTAGGCTCTTGTCACTCATTATTCCTTCATCCATCGTGACCTCACCCAAAACTTGAAAACGTCAATCACACAAAACTTAACAAAACCTTTGTGAGATCCATTAGTATAATAAAGCAAATCACCACTTTAAGTACTGTTACAAATCCATTCATATTTTGTTATTGCATTATACCAACTATATTATAACTTTACCATGGCTTATACCCCCCCCCCCCCGATATAATCCATAGATTCATCAAAATAAGCACACATTGCAACAAAAACAGAATCTGTCAAAAACAGAACAGTCTGTAGTAACCTAGACTTTGAACATACTTCCATAACTCCAAAATTTCGGAAAAATTAGGAAAATGTAGGGAATTTGTATATCAATCATGTGTAAAAAATTCAGAATTGTATCATGCTCCAGCGAATTTTAACAATTCTGCTAATGGACGCAAAAGTTTCTGTTTTCCAACAGGATCAAATCAACTATCACCCAACATGATCCTAAAGGCTTTACTTGGCACAAATACTAAATTAAACATAAAAACACAATCATAATAGTAGCATAATTGTTCAAACACACAATAACATAAATAAAAAGAGAAAATAATATTTTATTCATCGGGTTGCCTCCCAACAAGTGCTATTGTTTTATGCCCCTAGCTAGGCATAATGCATAGATTCAAGTGTTGTAATAAAAATGAGGGAGATCATCCATGCTCCTCTCATACTCCCTCCTTTCAGTAGCAAGTTTCCTTTGTTGCAAGCAAAATAATCAAAAGGGCTAAATTTTATGGGATATGGATCTGTAAGATTTAATTTGACTATCTCTTCATTATGGACATTTATTTGATTATACTTCCTCAATATATCTCTAAGCACAAACCCTAATCCATTATTTTGTATAGGAAAGTTATCATTTTGTTCAGATATTTTATCAATCAAAATAGATGGGGAAACCTTTTTTCTTAGATTTTCATTGTAGGCAGCATAATCCGGAGATTGTAATCTCCTTATGTCTTCTTGATTAAAAAGATTTTATTCTATAGGGGGACAATCAAAATTTATGTTATAATGAGCAAAAATTTCGTGCGCTTCTTTCGTAATATGCCCAAATTCATAAGCTAAAAATATTGTGGCAACACGTTTAACAAAAGGATCATGGATATTTGAGAATTCTAATAAGATCCATTGTATGCAAGGATGCATGTGAAAAAATTGTCTTTCAAGTTCAACTATTAGCAAAGATATTGCATTCACAAGACTAGAGGTTTTATTAAGGATTGAGCCTCCTATCATAGGTAACGTACCAACACAAGTAAAGAAATCTTGAATAACACATTTTCCAATAATATTTCCACTACCTACGCGGAGTTTTTTGTATGCATGATAATGGTTTCTTTCTCATAAGGATCGTCATAAATAGAATCATCAAATTTTTCCTTACCAACCTCACGAACATTTCCTTTATTTTGCATGAGTTTCAAAAGCACGGACAAATTGTACAAGGAGCTCGCACTAGTGGCGAAAACATCACTACCCTTTTCAAATATAGACATGATAACGATAGCAAACAAAAGATCAAACAAGAAAAAGGCAAACGAAAAATATTTTTGGTATTTTTGTAAAAACTTTTTAGACGTGGGGAGATGAAAACGAGAGGCAAATGGCAAATAAACTAATTGCGAGGAGATGAGAGTTTATGCGTAGGTACATGATAGATGTTGATGATGTCTCCCCGGCAACGACGCTAGAAATTCTTCCTGATTGCTTCTATCTGCGTTGGTAATTCCCCGAAGAGGAGAGCATGATGCAGCACAACAAATGTACGTATTTCCCTCAGTTATGAAACCAAGGATATCAATCCAGTAGGAGAACCAAGCAACACTATGTAAACAACACCTGCACACAAACAACAAAAACTTGCAACCCAATGCATATGAGGGGTTGTCAATGCCTCATCGGTATTGAGATAGATTAAATTGTATAGGTTTTCATAAATAGATCTAACTAAAACACAAAATAACATAAATAAATAAAAAGTGCACCAAGGTATTTTTAGATTTAATATGATAGGAAATAGACCGGAGACCGTAGTTTTCACTAGAGGCTACTCTCAAGAAAATAGCATGCAGCGGGTAAACAAATTACTGTTAGGCAATTGATAGAAAAGCGAATAATCATGACGATATCCAAGGCAATGATCATGTATATAGACATCACAGCCAATATTAGTAGACCAAAACGATTGTGCATCTACTACTATTACTCCACACATCGACCGCTATCCAGCATGCATCAGTGTATTAAGTTCATGAAAAAATGGAGTAATGCAATAAGAACAATGACACGATGTAGACAAGATAAACTCATGTATGAATAAACCCCATCTGGTTACCCTTAATAGCAATGATACATGCATGTCATGTCTCTTTCTGTCACTGAGAATGAGCACCGCAAGTTCGAACCCATCACAAAGCACCTCTTCCCATGGCAAGAAAAATCAATCTAGTTAGCCAAACTAAACCAAAATTTCGGAGAAGAAATACAAGGCTATAACAATCATGCATATAAGAGTTCAATAAATACTCAAATAATATTCATGGATAGAATTGATCGTAAAACCACAATTCATCGGATCCCAACGAACGCACCGCAAAAAGGAGTTACATCAAATAGATCTCCAAGAACATCGAGGAGAACATTGTGTTGAAGATCAAAAAGAGAGAAGAAGCCATCTAGCTACTAGCTATGGACCATTTGGTCTGTGGTAAACTACTCACACATCATCGGAGGGGCAACAATGATGATGAACAACCCCTCTGTGATCGTTACCCCTCCAGCAGAGTGTCGAAAAAGGCCTCTAGATTGGATCTCGTGGTTATGGAACTTGCGACGACTGGAAAAGTATTTCATCGACTCTGAAAGTGCTAGTTATCGACTAGAGGGGGGGTGAATAGGAGATTTTTATCAAAGTCTTAAAAAGTGGAAGTTTCGAAGACAAACAATAGAAATGACCTAATTGATATGTAGCAGAAGATATACTACAACAAGCAAGCCATAGTCAAGTATGCAATTATGTGAAAGTACAAAGACTAATAGCAGCTTGGTAGTAAGGATCAGGATGGAAGATAGTATGAAGCCAATCAACAATAGCAGTCAAGCAATGAAGTCAAATAGGTATGACAATCAGGCAATGACTTCACGAAGACAAACTTAAGGTAACGGGAGTTAGAGGATAGAACCAGTCACTTGTTGAAGACATAGGATTTATTGGACCTGTTCCAGTTGCTGTGACAACTGTACATCTGGTTAGGGAGGCTGAGATTCAACTCAGAAGACCGCGTCTTCACCTTATTCCCCTTGAGCTAAGGACACACAGTCCTCACCCAATCACTCTTGTAAGTCTTCAAGGTAGACTCCCAAACCTTCACAGACTTCATTCACCGGCGATCCACAATGACTCTTGGATGCTCAGAATGTGACGCCTAATCGGCTGGAGGATACATAGTCCTCAAGTGTAATAAGTCTTCAGGTCACACAGACAGAAAAACTTCAGTGATGCCTAACACTCTTTGGCTCTGGGTGTTTGGGCTTTGTCCTCGCAAGGATTTCTCTCTCAAAGGCTTCGAGGTGGGTTGCTCTCAAAACGGCAAAAGCCGTAAACTAACTCTGAGCAGCCACCAATTTATGGTGTAGGGGGTGGGCTATTTATAGCCACAAGGCAACCGGACCTGATATGTCCGAAATGACCCTGAGTCACTAAGGAACTAACACGTGTTCCAACGGTCAGATTTCAAACACACACGACAACTTTACTTGGGCTACAAGCAAAGCTGACTCATCCAGCTCTGGATAAGATTTGCTCTCATTGTCTTCGCTCGAAGACATAGGATTTGGGTTGAGCATCACTTCAGTCACTCTGACTTTGTTCACTTGGACCCCACTTAACAGTACGGTGGTTCCTACGACTCAAAAAGAAGAAAAGGAAACAACGAAACAACACAGTCTTCGCGCTCCATAGTCTTCACTCATTGTCTTCTCATGTCATAGTCTTCAATGTGAATATCTTCACATACCACCATTGTCGTCAATGTCTTCATTCATTTTTAGGGGTCATCTCCGGTAGGTAAACCGAATCAATGAGGGAAACTACCTGCGTTATCCTGCAATTCTCACAAACGCATTAGTCCCTCAACCAACTTTGTCATCAATACTCCAAAACCAACTAGGGGTGGCACTAGATGCACTTACAATCTCCCCCTTTTTGGTGATTGATGACAAACTGGTTGAAGTTTTCAACGGGAATGAAGTATGTGAAATTGTAAAGGATAGGGTATTGTCTTCATAAGTGGAAAGGGCTCCCCCTGAAGATGTGCATATAAGTAATTTGCTTTTGGAATGCAAATGCACATGGCAGGTTGTACTTGTGGAGATCCTCTTCAACTTATGAAGATAATTCATCATGCATGAAATGATATAACTAAGAGAATGACATGCATAATGGAAAATGGACGTCTGCAGAATGATCTAAGTGCGGAATGATCTAACTGTGGAAGTTATCATCGCACATGAAAGAGCAAATAAGTAGCAGACGACCATCGAGTTTAAGTGTTACAACTCAACGAACGAAATGTATCAATTGCAAGAGTTGTAACCACTAGGCAAATTATAAAGCAGCCGCCCATATGAACCCGCTTGAAGACTATCAAACTCATATGCTTCTCCCCCTTTTGTCAGTAATGACCAAAAAGGTTTGAAGACATAGAGCATCTACTCGTCCTCATGAGGAATAGGTGAAGCAGTTGGGTTGTCGTTGTTGTTTGGCGGCGCAAACGAACTTGGTGCAGTGTCGATGCGTGCAGAAGTAGGGAGTGGTGAAGTAGCATCTTCTTCATCATCGATCACGTTGGCATTCATAGTTGCCGCAGAGGAAGAATAGTCAGAGTCTTCAAGGGATGGAGTTCGACGTAGGACAGCATTCCATGGAGGAGTGGAGTCAAACTTGAATCTTTCAGTGAAGGCATCATCTTGAAGATCTGCTTCAGCACTGAGCAATGTCAAACTCTTCCATGATCGCCGACAGGTTTCATGAGTGACAAATGCATTCTTGGTGGCAAGATTTCGAATGCAATTTACGTCCACCAAGAGGCTTTGCATCTGTCGCTTGAGCCAAAAGTGATGCTTGTCTTGTTTCTGATGCAGTGCCACAAGAAGTTCTCGGTCATTTAGGACCCGAGAGCGCTTCTTTCGCCTTTGAGCAATTGTGCTCTTAATAGCTTCAGTTGGTGCACGATGAGGCAGACGAGTATTTCCAGCCATCGGATAGACATGAGTTACAGCTTGGACTCCTTCCATAGGCTGAGTGAAGCTTTGGTGGTCAGCATTTTGAAGACAAAGAGGCTTCTTGGCAGGCTCGGGGTATATGGCTTCAACTGACATACCAACCTCTGGTAGAAAGATCACATGATTGCGAGCAGAGGGCTGATAGTTGACAGCAGAGTGTAGCTTGATGAGGCACATGACCCATGGAGCATAGAATTTCAGGCCAAAGAAGGTCAGATCCAGATGCAGTCAGTTGCCGGAGGAAGAAATCTTGTGCATTGAAGTTGATGCCATTGAGGATGTAAAAGACCAAAGTCTTCATGGCTCCTTCAAGTTTTGCAGCTGATGAATGTCCTTTGATAGGCCATAGAGTACGCCTGATGATGTGATATATTATGCGCGACAGATACTCAAGGTCATTAACAAAGAACTCCTTTGGGTATTCAGCGTCATGTGGCAATGGCTTCATCATGCTCAACATCTGGCTCATGTTGGGTTCTGGCTTATGGAAGATGCTCTCCAGTGCATTGCGGTGGTTTTGACAACCAGGTTCGTACACCTCTCCGGGAGTGGATAACCCTGTAAGCTCAATGATGTCAAGAGCATTGGCTTCATGATGAACATTTCCTGTCATCCACTCGAGAACCCATGTCTTTGTATCCCTGTTGTAGCCGCGAATGTGGAGTGTAGCATAGAATTGAAGCAGAAGTTCCTCATTCCAATGTTCTTTGTCAGTCACAAAGTTGAGTAGACCAGCATCACGAAAGCAGTCAAGTGCTTCTTCTAAGCATGGCAGTCCAGCAATGGCTTCAGTGTCGAGGCGCATATGAGGGAAAATGCACCCTTGATCATACAGAACGCAGGAGTAATAGCTTGGCCTTGAGTAGGGGTTCTTTGAGCTGTCAAAGAAGGTGTTGTGGCTTTTGAAGCCATTTGCATTGAAGGACCCTGTAGAAGTGGTAGTACCTGGAAACCTTGGCAGTCTTGGCTTTGGTTTCTGGACCTGAGGACCTGAGGACCAGAGACATTAGGCGAAGGGACCAGAACGGGCCATCTTACTGTGATTAGCTCTCCATGGTTGTATGCTTGCTCAATTGTATAGGGCCTTGGTGCCGGAACAGGAGCAGTGGCAACAACAGTGGCTTCAGGCTGCATAACAGAAGCTTCGGGAGTAGTAGCAGCATTGACTTCTGGCATGTTCCTTGGTGCAGGCTCCACATTAGCTTCAGCCATGACTACGTCATTGGCTTCATTTGTGTTGGTGGTGGCAGCCTCAATGTTTTCAACCTCCACTTGATGAGCTGGAGGGTCTGGCACAGGCACGTTCACTTTAGGAACAACTTCTATAGTGATGAGGGGAGTAGGGACACGTTCTTCTTGATGTTCGTCATCGGCTGATGCAGACGGATTGTCTTCAGCAGCTTGGGCTTCAGACACGGAAACATTCACAGTTGGAGTGGCTTCTGAAAGCACTTGACGTGCAACAGGTTGGTGGTGCACTTCACCTTCTGGAACACTCGGAAGAGGGACTTGAGGCCTTGGTCCTTTGCGAAGCCTTTGTAATACAGGCGACGCCTTTGGAGATGGAGTTGGCTGGGCCTCATCCTCTTCAACTTGCACAGATGGTGTGACTTGTTGTTGTTGGGGAGTATTGGGGGAGTCTTGTTGTTGCGGGCGATCAGCCCATGATGCATCCTGCGCAATTGGCGTCAGAGGACGACCAATGCTGATGATTTTGCTGTTCGTGAGAACAGGCGATGATACCCAGTTGTGTTCAATCTGAGGAAGAACTTCATCATCTTCAACATTGTCATGGTGACCAATGTCTTCAGCAGCGATGGGATCAACTGCTGGAATCTCTTCAGCTTCATAAGCCTCTGTGGAAGCAGGCTCATGAACAATCATTCGTCGTTCTTGGTGTTCAGATGCAGGGTGAACCACTAAGATAGGTTCAACAACTAAGGGCTCTGTGGGAGCAGCCCGATTCTTCTTGATCTTGCACTTCTTCTTGGAGGGAGCAGCATCAGAGGCTTCTGAAGTTTTCCTTTTTCTGGTTTCAGCCTCTGCAGCCCTCGTCTTCTTCTGTTCTGAAGCGGTTGACATGGCCTTTGGCTTCGAGCCAGTCATGCTGCTTGGGAAGACTATGCGAGGTTCATCCTGCCTCGAAGGTGCAGGTTGGATAGTTGATAGGTTCTTCTTCTTTGCAACCATTCTGGGGTCGATGCCAGGACAACCAAGAGCCTTGTGCTTCTCAGCCTCATTGTAGGCTAGCACACACTTTTCAGCCAGATTCTTCATGCGCTCTCGAGAGCCTCGAGCTTCTTCATGCTTCTTGTGAAAGGCTTCTTTGAGCTCGTGCAGCATGATCTTGAAGTTTTTGACATCTTGCATGCTAAGCATGGCCACATGCTTCTTGAACTGAGCCTTTTCATAGTCAATCTTGTGCTTTAGTTCGACGATGCGCTGAGCAATAGCTAGCTCAGAAGCAATAGCGCCATTGAAGGAGACGCTGAGGCCATTGGGAAGTTGCAAATCATCAAAGCTGAGATTTGATGTGTCAAACCACTCATCAATGAAGTTATGGATGATTGCCACATCAAAGAGAGGCAAATTGTTGAAGATCTCTTCTTCTTCCTTGCTCTTGATCAGTTTCTCAAGAGCATCATCTGCAAGATCGTCTTCGCTGGACAGATCAATGTGCTCTTCACGTAGAATGGCAGCAGGAGTCAATGTCTGATCAGTATTCTCGACGATTTCTTTTTCTTCTCCGTCTTCTTGGAGATGCGTGATAGATCTTCAGACTGCACACTGTCTTCAGGAGGTGCAGTGGCTAGTGGCTTCACATGTGAAGCTTTCGGAGGTGCAGCTGATTGTGAAGCCTTAATTTTCTTTGGCTTTTGCGGCCTTGGAGGAGGAGCTGGGGCTTCATCAGTATCAGCATCATTATTAGAATGATCTACTTTGGCACCCTGAACCAAGATGTATGAGATGAGGCCATCGAGGTTTGAAAAGGGGCCGATTTCATTGGGTTCCGCATCACGTGAGCCGTCATCACGGGGAGCAGAGGGACCAGGGTTGAAGTCTAATCCCAATGACTTCTTGTTTTCCTTTGCCGATGCCTTTGCATGCTGGAAGTTGTGCTTGAAGAGATTGTCGTCACGACACCAGAGCAATGATGATGGGTCGGCATTTTCAGGCTGTGGTCCATAGACCATACAAGGATATAATTCTTGTGCAATAGCTTCAGCTCTGTTCTTGGGTGGAAAGCCTCGATAGAGAATATCACCCCAAGGACTTTTGATTGCATTCTTCTCAGCGTACTCTTGGGTTACGAACTTGTACTTGAACCATTGTTCAACCCAATATCGTTGAATCCATTGGATTCGGGTCTTGTGCTGATTATAATCCTCTTCAGGATCTGTCTTGTAGATTTCTGCGAGGTCATCAGGCAAATCTTTTGATGTTCCCCCTCGATGCTGTCTGCCACCCTTCCTTACTGATTTCTCTGTAGCCATGTACTTCAAACTGAATGGCTTCAATATGTTCAAAGGCTTCAAGGGCTTTCGCTTGCTGGTCAAACAGGAACTAGCTTCAGGAGAGTTAATGTGTTGCTGTAGGAATTCTGCAAATGAATGCAGACTATGAGAACCAAGGGATTCTCCCACGGACATGTACCTGTGACAGCATTAGAGATGCGAGGGAAGGGGAAGAGGTCATATGCATTCTCAGAGGATTTGAAGATAAATTAGTTTGAAGACATTGACCTCATGATGCGAAGACATTCACTTATATGTTGAGAGTTGGTTCCAGATTTGTACGGATCCGTGAATAAGTAAGTGAGGAATCTAACTAGATATGAAATTTAAGTTAATATACTAGGAAGTATGAGATGCAGGCAGAATAGATCTAACATTGTATAGGTAGAAACCAATTTTGGTAAATAGGATGAATCATTGAGGATCAAAAAGATGGTAAAAATAGTGTTATATTTACCACACGAAGAACTGCTAGATGGGATGAATAGGAGACGAGCAGTTCAATCCACCATGCCCTAACTCGGCGACAGAGGACACCTACGGCGGCGGCGGAGAGGACGATGTCCACAGCCGGTGTGAGGACAGTGTCGGAGAGGTTGCGGCAGCTAAGCGCTTCGTCGCCAGCGTCGTCGCGAGCTAGCTGTGGCGCTAGGGTTTTGACAAGGTGGAGAGGTGGAAGAAGGTTTTCTTGACCGCAGGGGACACGTATTTATAAGAAAGTGTGTGGCATAGCGCAATTACGCAGGTGCCCCTGCCTGTTCACATCTGAGGGACACGTGGCAATCATGCAACATACTCAGAGTTGTCCCACGTTCCCACGCCCGTCAAGTTTGTCGGATGGTTGTTCCGGCTTCTCCGGAGTTCAACAATAATGATGAGTCATTTAAAAATACTTGATGTTTGTCTCCGTGTCTTCTGCTGACAAGGATGCAGAGAAGACATTCGATAGTTTCAATAGAATGCATATGATTTGGACAAATAGATTTTGAGATAGTGAGCATAGAGAGATTAGGGTCCGATCACATCCAATTAGTTCAAAAGATTCAACAAGGAAGACATAGCTATAAGTGAATGCTGTAGAGGACAGAATACTAGTATATAGATATATATGGGGAAGTAATCAAATCAACATAGTGAAGTAAATCATGAAGATAAGTTGAAAGTTGAAGACAAACCAAATGCGAAGATATTCAACAATAATGCCATGAGTGAAACACTTCAAACCAAGAAATTTGGTGGTGGCGTTACCCACCATATAGGAAGTATTAGACGCAGACATGGCGCACAATTATCATGGCGCTCCGAAGTCAAATTCCATGTTAATGTATTCACACTCAGAATGTAAGTCTTCATTGACTGAAGATATACTTTACTTCGTGTGTTGCACATCTAAGTCATCAACATGCATAAGTGATAGGGTGTGTGCCTGATCACGGGACATTTGAGGATTCCAAGATATTTAGCTCACATCGTAACTTGCAAAACCTTTTCTCATCCAAGGGCTTTGTGAAGACATCTGCCAGTTGCTCTTCAGTGTTGACGTGAATGATGTCAATATCTTTCTTCATGACATGATCTCTGAGAAAGTGATGACGAATTTCAATGTGCTTTGTCTTCAAGTGCTGGACTGGATTGTTGGCAATCTTGATGGCGCTTTCGTTGTCGCAGAAAGGAGGTACTTGTTTCAGATTGATGCCATAGTTCTTGAGTGTTTGCTTCATCCACAGAAGCTGAGCGCAGCAAGATCCAGCAGCAATGTATTCAGATTCAGCAGTTGAGAGTGATACACAGTTTTGCTTCTTTGAAGACCAACAGACAAGTGATCGTCCCAGGAAGTGACATGTGCCTGATGTAGACTTGCGATCAACCTTATCTCCAGCATAATCAGCATCCGAGAATCCAACCAGATCAAATCTTGAGCCCTTTGGATACCATAATCCGAGTGTTGGGGTGTAAGCCAAATATCTAAGAATTCGCTTCATAGCTAAGTGATGTGATTCCTTTGGTGCCGCTTGGAATCGAGCATACATGCAAACACTAAGCATAATATCTAGCCTAGATGCACATAGGTAAAGTAAGGAACCAATCATGGAGCGGTATACCTTTTGATCGAACTCTTTACCATTGTCGCTGGGACCAAGATGGTGTTTGGCTGGCATTGGCGTCGTGTAACCTTTGCAATCTTGCATTCCAAATTTCTTTAAATAGTCTATGAGATATTTTTCTTGAGATATGAAGATGCCGTTCCTTTGCTGACGAATTTGAAGACCAAGGAAGAACGTCAGCTCACCCATCATGGACATCTGATATTGCTCTTGCATCATGTATCCAAACTCATCACTATACTTGGCACACAAACAGTTCACCATCATATGTCTTCGTGAAGAGTGTGGGATCGAGGGAACCAGGTTTGAAGCCTTTGCTCTTCAGGAAGTCTTTGATCGTATCATACCAAGCGCGAGGAGCTTGTTTGAGGCCATACAGTGCTTTGTTTAGCTTGTACACCATATCAGGATGTTTTGGATCTTCAAAGCCAGGTGGTTGAGCAACGTACACTTCTTCTTCAATCTTGCCGTTGAGGAATGCACTCTTCACATCCATTTGATATAGTAGGATATTGTGGTGGTTAGCATAGGCTAGCAGTATGCGAATAGCTTCAAGCCTAGCTACAGGAGCAAATGTTTCATCGAAGTCAATTCCTTCAACTTGAGTATATCCTTGAGCCACAAGACGTGCTTTGTTTCTGACGACTTGACCATGCTCATCTTGCTTGTTTCAATATATCCATTTTGTGCCAATAATGTTATGCTTGTGAGGGTCAGGGCGCTTGACAAGTTCCCAAACATTATTCAGCTTGAACTGTTGAAGTTCTTCTTGCATGGCTTGAATACATTCAGGCTCCATAAAGGCTTTAGCAACTTTCTTGGGTTCTGATATTGACACAAATGAAAAATGCCCACAGAAATTTGCTAACTGTGTTGCTCTTGAGCGAGTAAGTGGACTAGGCGCATTGATGCTATCAATTATCTTCTCAATTTGTACTTCATTAGCAACACGAGGATGAACTAGACGAAGACCTTGCTCTTGCTGATCATTGTCTTCGGTCTGAGCATTGTCTTCGGTCTGAGCATTGTCTTCGGTCTGGTTTGGTGCAGAAATGATAAGTTCCTCTTCAGGCTGTGCTTCAGAGGGCATGATTTCACCTATTCCCATCAGCTTGATTGATTCGCTGGACGGAGCTTCATCAAGTGTACTTGGCAGGAGCTCTCTTTGTGAACCATTGGTTTCATCAAATCGTACGTCCACAGTTTCAACGATTTTGTAGTGATAGAGGTTGAAGACTCTGTAAGAGTGCGAGTCCTTTCCATAACCGAGCATGAAGCCTTTGTGAGCTTTAGGTGCAAATTTTGACTTGTGATGAGGATCCTTGATCCAGCACCTAGCACCAAAGACTCTGAAGTAGCTGACATTTGGCTTCTTACCAGTAAGGAGCTCATAGGATGTTTTTCTCAGAAGCTTGTGGATGTAAACACGGTTGATGATGTGACATGCTGTATCAATAGCTTCAGGCCAGAACTTTCTTGGTGTCTTGTACTCGTCGAGCATTGTTCGAGCCATCTCAATGAGGGTTCTGTTCTTGCGCTCTACAATGCCATTTTGCTGCGGTGTGTATGGAGCAGAAAACTCATGAGTGATTCCCATTTTATCCAGATAAAGATCAAGCCCGGTGCTCTTGAATTCAGTGCCGTTATAACTTCTGATATGCTTGATCTTGACGCCATAATTGTTCATGGCTCGATTGGCGAAGCGTCTGAAGACATCTTGTACTTCAGTCTTATAGAGAATTATGTGCACCCATGTATATCTTGAGTAGTCATCAACAATGACGAAGCCATAGAGACAAGCTGTTGTTGTGAGGGTAGAGTAGTGAGTAGGGCCAAATAAGTCCATGTGTAACATCTCGAAGGGTTGAGATGTTGTCATGATTGTCTTCGAGGGGTGCTTTGCCCTAGTCATCTTTCCAGCTTCGCAGCCACCGCACAAATGATATTTCTTGAACTTGACACCCTCGATGCCTATGACATGCTTCTTCTTGATGAGTGTGTGTAAGTTCCTCATGCCAGCATGCCCCAGCCTCCGATGCCAGAGCCAGCATTCTGAAGCTTTTGCAAGGAGACATACGGCAAGCTGTGGACCTGCTGAGAAATCTACCATGTATAGATCATCTTTCCGATACCCTTCAAAGACTAGAGACTTGTCAGATTCCATTAGTACAAGGCAACAATATTTTCTGAAAAGCACAATCATGTTGAAGTCACAAAGCATTGAGACAGACATTAAGTTGAACCCAAGGGATTCAACAAGCATCACTTTATCCATGTGTTGATCCTTTGAGATTGCAACTCTACCTAGACCCAATACCTTGCTTTTACCAGTGTCAGCAAATGTGATGTGACTCTTGTCGGATGGACGTAAGGTTGAGTCCATGAGAAGACTTCGATCACCAATCATATGATTAGTGCATCCGCTGTCCATAATCCACTCTGAAGTATGAGGTGTCATACCCTACAGTGCTGTTAGGAGGATAGGCTTCACAAGGTATGTTTTGAAGCATAAGCATTTGACGCACACAAGGATTATCACAGCTTAGATCAAGGTTAGAACACACAGTATGACAGGTAAGCGATTCACATGTGAAATACATAGTTAATCATTTTATCATGCGTCCCTTAATGTGTTTTAGGTCCCCAACAATAGTATCGGACGCCTTTGATTGCTGGCTGGAGACCATATTCTGCAAAAGAGAGTTAATTCTTCTTCACCACCCACATGTTCAGGGGTGGCTTAGAAGCAATGAGTCTAAGTGCAGCATCTGATAATTTCGTCTTTGAAGCCCTAGCAAATAGCCTTGCAGGAGATGAATGATACTCATATGAATAAGCAGAAAAGTTCTTAGTTCTATGAACATAGCGGTTTGAGGACACACGCTCATATTCATAAGTCTGAGTATGATTTCCCTGCAAAACATTGGCGTTAGGGTGACTCAGGTGAGTCATGTATGAAGCCTTTGGACCATGTGATGCCATAGGTCCGGGGTTTGTCTACTTCCCTGGTGGTGTCATGATGACATTCACTTGAAGATTCTCAAGACAGCTTTTGGGAACCCAGATCTTCTTCATAGGTGGTCCATTCCTGTAGTTAGTACCAATATACCTGGCAAACACTTCACCATTCTAATTTTTGAACAGTTCATAGTTTGCATCAAAGGATTCATCAATGATAATAGGATTAACACAGGTAAAGCCAGATAAAGTGGATGGATCCACGGAAGGTTCCTTTGCAGCAACCCATGTGGTTTTGGGATACTGCTCAAGCTTCCAGTAGGAACCAAAAGCATTCATTTTCCTCTCGAACCCAACACCCTCTTTCCTAGGGTTTGGGTTCAGAATCTGCTTTTTGAGGACATTGCAAAGTGTCTGATGTCCTTTCAGACTTTTATACATCCCTGTTTCAAGCAATGTCTTCAACCTAGCATTTTCATCAGCGATAGTAGTGGTATCCTCAATAGAGGGGTTAGCTACCACATCAGTAGTTGAAGACAAAGCAACAGTAGTAGTAGTGGAACATTCAGCAACAGAGGTAGCGTTATCACGCTCAATGCATTTTAGACATGGTGGTTCAAATCCATCCTAAGCGGAACTGATCTGTTGAGCGTGAAATGACTGATTCTATTTTTGAAGATCTTCATGAGTTTCTTTCAATTTCTCAAGCTCTTGCTTCCTTTGAAGATAATTATAGGAGAGCTTTTCATAAGTGGTTGAGAGCATCTCATGAAGACTTTCAAGTTCTTGGTACTTAGCATGAAGATTTTTTATGTCTTCAACTAAGGACTGTGAACGTGTCATTTCCGCGTCCAACAGGTCATCGCTTTTGTCTAACAGTTTTTGAGTATGTTCCATAGCCCTTCGTTGTTCAGTAGCAATTTTAGCAAGTGTTTTGTAGCTGGGTTTGGATTCACAATCAGAGTCATCTTCACTTGATGTTTGAAAGTAAGCATCACGTGATTTTACTTTGGCACCACGTGCCATGAAGCAGTAGGTGGGAGCAGGATCGTCCATGTCAACATAGGCTGTGGCTAGAGCCAGACTTGCAACGCCAGGGTCGGACTCTTCTTCAGACTCCACCTCTGCCTCCTCGGAAGCAGACTCCTCCTCTGAATCCATTTCCTTGCCAACAAAAGCACGAGCCTTGCCAGATGAGCTCTTCTTATGTGATGAAGACCTTGATGAGGACTTAGAAGCAGACTTTGAAGATTTCTTCTTCTTCTTGTCATCAGAATCATATTCCTTGCTCTTCTTCTTCTTCTTCTCATTGTCCCACTGTGGACACTCAGAAATATAGTGTCCAGGTTTCTTGCACTTGTGACATGTTCTCTTCTTGTTGTCATGAGTGGAAGCTTCATCACTTCTTGAGCTGGATCGTGAAGACTTTCTATAGCCCTTCTTCTTGGTGAACTTCTGGAACTTCTTCACAAGCATGGCAAGTTTCTTTCCAATGTCTTCTAGATCATCAGAACCGCAGTCAGATTCTTCTTCAGATGAGGAAACCACTTTTGCCTTCAAAGCGCGAGTTCGGCCATAATTGGGACCATAGATATCTCTTTTCTCAGAAAGCTGGAACTCATGTGTGTTGAGCCTCTCAAGTATATCATACGGATCTAGTGTCTTGAAGTCAGGGCATTCTTGTATCATGAGAGCAAGGGTGTCAAAGGAGCTGTCAAGAGATCTCAGTAGTGTCTTGACGATTTCATGCTTGGTAATCTCAGTGGCGCCGAGAGCCTGAAGCTCATTTGTGATGTCGGTGAGGCGATCAAACGTGAGCTGGACATTTTCATTGTCGTTTCTTTTGAAGCGGTTGAAGAGGTTGCGAAGAACATTGATCCTTTGGTCTCTCTATGTAGAGACACCTTCGTTGACCTTGGATAGCCAGTCCCAGACTAGCTTTGACATTTCCAGAGCACTCACACGGCCATACTGTCCTTTTGTCAGATGACCACATATGATGTTCTTTGCAGTGGAGTCCAGTTGAATGAACTTATTGACATCAGTAGGGGTGACACCTTCTCCAGTTTTGGGAACGCCGTTCTTGACGACATACCAAAGGTCGACATCAATGGCTTCAAGATGCATGTGCATCTTATTCTTCCAGTAGGGATATTCAGTTCCATCGAACACAGGACAAGCAACGGAGACTTTGATGATCCCTGCAGTCGACATAGCTAAACTCCAGGTGGTTAAACCAAATCACACAGAACAAGGGGGTACCTTGCTCTGATACCAATTGAAAGTGCTAGTTATCGACTAGAGGGGGGGTGAATAGGCGATTTTTATCAAAGTCTTCAAAACTTGGAAGTTTCAAAGACAAACAATAGAAATGTCCTAATTGATATGCAGTGGAAGATATACTACAACAAGCATTCCATAGTCAAGTATGCAATAATGTGAAAGTACAAAGACTAATAGCAGCTTGGTAGTAAGTATCAGGATGGAAGATAGTATGAAGCCAATCAACAATAGCAGTCAAGCAATGAATTCAAACAGGTATGACAATCAGGCAATGACTTCATGAAAGAAACTTAAGGTAACGGGAGTTAGAGGATAGAACCAGTCACTTGTTGAAGACATAGGATTTGTTGGACCAGTTCTAGTTGCTGTGACAACTGTATATCTGGTTAGGGAGGCTGAGATTCAACTCAGAAGACCGCGTCTTCACCTTATTCCCCTTGAGCTAAGGACACACAGTCCTCGCCGAATCACTCTGGTAAGTCTTCAAGGTAGACTCCCGAACCTTCACAGACTTCGTTCACCGGCGATCCACAATGACTCTTGGATGCTCAGGATGTGACGCCTAACCGGCTGGAGGATACACAGTCCTCAAGTGTAATAAGTCTTCAGGTCACACGGACAGAAAGACTTCAGTGATGCCTAACACTCTTTGGCTCTGGGTGTTTGGGCTTTGTCTTCGCAAGGATTTCTCTCTCAAAGGCTTCGAGGTGGGTTGCTCTCAAAACGACAAAAGCCGTAAACTAACTCTGAGCAGCCACCAATTTATGGTGTAGGGGGTGGGCTATTTATAGCCACAAGGCAACCGGACCTAATATGTCTGAAATGACCCTGAGTCACTAAGGAACTGACACGTGTTCCAACGGTCAGATTTCAAACACACACGACAACTTTACTTGGGCTACAAGCAAAGCTGACTCATCCAGCTCTGGATAAGATTTGCTCTCATTGTCTTTGCTCGAAGACATAGGATTTGGGTTGAGCATCACTTCAGTCACTCTGACTTTGTTCACTTGGACCCCACTTAACAGTACGGTGGTTCCTACGACTCAAAAAGAAGAAAAGGAAACAACGAAACAACACAGTCTTCGCGCTCCATAGTCTTCACTCATTGTCTTCTCATGTCATAGTCTTCAATGTGAATATCTTCACATACCACCATTGTCGTCAATGTCTTCATTCATTTTTAGGGGTCATCTCTGGTAGGTAAACCGAATCAATGAGGGAAACTACCTGCATTATCCTGCAATTCTCACAAACGCATTAGTCCCTCAACCAACTTTGTCGTCAATACTCCAAAACCAACTAGGGGTGGCACTAGATGCACTTACAGACTCCCCTAGTGTTTTGGGAATTTTAGTGTATTTTTAGAGGTGGATGTCGGTGTACAAGCTTCCCTTGGGCTCCATTACCCACTAGGGCGCACCTGGGCCCCCTGGCACTCTGGTGCCTAGTGGGCTCCACGGGCCTCCTCTCGTGTGCTCCTTTGGTTTCCTGGGTGTCTTTTGTCCAGAAAAAAGTCTCCAAAAAGTTTCGTGGCATTTGGACTTTGTTTGATATTGATATTCTGCAAAGAAAAAAAGAAGCAAAATACACCAAATGGCACTGGGCACTAGTCAATAGGTTAGTCCGAAAAAATGAGATAAAGTTGCTAGTAAATGAATATAAAAAATCCAAGATTGATAATATAACAACATGAAACAATAAAAATTATAGATATGTTGAAGATGTATCAGCTCCGATGAAGCGACTTTGTTATTTCCAACCCAGACAAGATTCTCCTTTCTGCACTGATTGATGACATATTTTTTAACACTTCGAGTTGGTGGACTACCTTTGCTGCAAATAGCACTCCTGAACCATTCTGTCAGCTTTGCACTTGCCACACTTGTTCGCAAGCAGTTGACCTATGATCTTGAGTCCCAGGAAGGCCACCGCTTCTTGTAATGAGGGAATGCCTCAAATATGTCCTTTGGAGGGAGAGGAATGAGATGTTCTCTATTCTCGGTTGGAAAAAATATGGATGTGCCCTTTTTTTCCTTGTTGCGGCACACCAATGCTTAGAACCCACAAACTCAGGTTGAATGTCATACGGAAATCGTCAAACAGTCCTTAATAAACGTCTGGGAGCTTGGGCCACATTTTCATAGTAGAAAAAAGGTGGTCCATTATCTTAAAGTTGCCTTTTCCATAGAAAAATGAACATCAATGCAACAATTTTAAAAGGTCTGATACCACATCTTGTAATAGCCATATTAGCTTCTTCAAAAAAAGCATTATCTACTAAGAGTTGATCTTCTTGTCTTTGTCTGGCATCTCTCGTACAAAATCATGCAGAAAAGTATAACAAAAACTAAGATTAGAGGACCATTGCTTTCTATTACTGAATTCTTAATGGCAACTAAGTGAATGGCATTTTAGCTCTTTACAATGATTACTTGAGAAGAACTCCAAAGTAAATGGTTATAACACTTCCAATTTTTCTATGCCAAGTATGAATAGCTTCTGTAAAAAAATCTTGGCCAGTCTCACCTCCCTGTATGTTGTGCCATAATATTTCGCGGACAACCACATTTTGGACATCCTCCTATTCTTGTGGCATATAGTATCGGTACATAGAGGGATACTTCAATATATATATCAACAAGAGGTAAGCAACAATATCAACTTGGTATAGGTTGTCGTCCCCTTGTGTGGTCCTTTGGCAAACTGAGTAGATATTCAATCTCTTGAGGCTCCAATGGAGGGACTTTGTTCTTTCCAACCGAGACAAGATTCTCCTTTTTGCATTGATTGATTAAATATTTTAGAACACTTCGAGGCGGTTGATTTCCCGTGGCGGAATGATCACACCTTTTTTCCTTGTCGTAGCACACTATTGCTTAGAACACACAAACTTAGGTTGAATGTGATACAAAGATCTTGAAATGGTCGTCCATACATGTATGGGACCTTGGGCCACATTTTCATAGTATAAAAAGGTGGTACATTATCTCAACGTGCCTTTTCCATAAAAAAATGAACACCAAGGCAACAATTTTAAAATGATTGATGCCACATCTCTTAGTAGCCAGATTACTTCATCTACAAAAAAGCCCATTATCTACTAATGAGTTGATCTTCTTGTCCTTCTTTGACATCTCATGTACAAAATCCTACACAAAAGTATAACAAAAACTAATATTAGAGAACACTTAGTATATATTACTTCCATCTTAGTGCCAATTAAGTGGCTGGTAGTTCTACTCTTTAGGATGAGTCCATTAGAATAACTCCCAAGTAAATACTGATAACACTTTGAGTTCCTCTGTGCCAAGTATGAATGGCTTCTGCAAACAAGATATCGGCTAGGCCTCACCTCCCTATGTGTTGCTCCATAATAGTGTGATTCCAATCGAATTTTGGACATTCTACTATTCTTACGACATGAACTATCTGTACCAAGGGGATAGTTCAATCAATATATAAACAAGTGGTAAGGAAGAATACCAACTTGTACTAAGTTTTCATCCCCTTGTGTGTCCCTTTTGGTAACCGAGTAGATATTCAATCTCTTGAAGCTTCAATGGAGCGACATTGTTCTTTCCAACCCAAACAAGGTGCTCCTTTTTGCATTGATTGATGGAATATTTTTGAACACTTCGAGGTGGTGGATTTCCCATGGTAGAAAGATCACACCTTAACAATTCTGCCAGATTTACACTTGCCACACTTGTTCACAAGCAGTTGAGTTGTGTTCCCGAGTCCCAGGAAGGCCACTGCTTCTTGAAATGAGGGAATGCCTCAAATATGGCCTTTGGAGGCAAACAAGAAGAGGTGTACTGATCTCAATTGGCAAATTATGCATGTAGCCTCTTTTCTTTGTTGCTAGACACAAATGCTTAGAACCCACAAACTTGGGTTCAATGTCATAGAGAGATCTTGCAATTGTCGTCCATAAAGGTCTGGAGCTTGGGCCACACTTTCATAGTAGTAAAAAGGTGGTCCATTAACTTAAGGTGCCTTTTCCATAGAAAAATGAAAATCAAGACAATAATTTTAAATGGGCTGATACCACATCTTGTAATGGCCATATTAGCTTCATCTTCAAAAAATATTATCTACTAATTAGTTGATCTTCTCGTCCTTCTATGACATTTCTAGTTCAAAATTCTGCATAAAAGCATAGCAAAAACAAAGATTAGAGAACACTAGCTATATAAATTACTGACTTGTTAATGCCAACTAAGTGAATAGCATTTCACCTCTTTACGACGAGTCCTTGAGAATAACTCCCATGTAAATGTTGATAACCCTTCCAGTTTTTTCTATGTGAAGTATGAATGGCTACTACACACAAAATACTGGTCTCACCTCTGTATGTGTTGTGCCATATTATTCTGATGCCAATCACATTTTGGACATCCTGCTATTCTTTTCGCATGAAGTATCAGTACAAAAGGGGGAAGTTTAATCAATATATCAACAAGTTGTAAACAAAGGTATTTTCTTGGAATGAGTTGTCGTCCCGTTGTGTGGTGCTTAGGGAAACCTAGTAGATATTAAATCACTTGAGGCTCCAATGGAGTGACTTTGTTCTTTCCAACCCAGACAAGATTCACCTTTCTGCAAAGATTGATAATATAATTTTGAACACTTCGTGTCGGAGTAATGGGCCACGGGTAGGCTAACCTGAGCCCCAGAACCTTTCAAAGCATCGGGGAAGACTGCGCCCCTCAAGACCCCACGATGAAGGGCCGCCTCCTGGGAGTCGGCAACAACTGTCCCTCACAGCCGAGTTCCAGGGACGACTTCGAATTAAGCCGACTCTTGGCTAACGACATCGAGTTAAGCCGACTCTTGGCTGACGACTTCGAGATGAGCCGACTCTCGGCTGGCGACTCCAAGATAAGACGACTATGGGAGTCGGCCCGTGACTCCAACCTTCTCCTGCCTTCGCCACGATGGACAGGGGCGGGGTACGGTCATTGCGTTGCCGTCTCTACCCTGCCTATGAGGGGCTGGCATGGCTACAGTGCGCCGTATCGCTGGAGATCTCCATCATGGCGCGGCATTGTTACCATGCCTGCCCTGACCTCGGCCTCGGTGGGCGGCGCACTGTGCCCACGACGGCCTACCTGTACGGCCCGGAGACGGCGGGACCGCCCGTCAGCGGGAGAACAAAAGACAGTGAGAGTGCCCCGTAGACGGACCCGTGGGAGTCGGCCCCCTGGAGTCGGCCGGCCACTCCCACGGGCCCCGCACGCCATTAACCAGACAAGACGGGGAATGGCGACAGTGATCGTTTGCCAGGCGGTGGCACTGTTGCCATGACCCCATGACCAAGCCAGCGTCATCAGAAGCACCGCTACAGTACCAGGCCTGTCAGCGGTGCCCGCCAGTTGGCAGGCCCCAGTAGTCGGCGGAGAAGACGGAGGCCTGAGAGACAGACGGCTGGGACCCGCGCCTAGCCGGATTACCATTGTATCCCTTGGGGGCGGGCCTATATAAGCCCCCCTGGGCACCCATGCAAGGGGGAGAGCTTCTCGAGGATTAGACCCGATCATATAGGAAGGAAGGACCTAGCCTTGCCCTCTCCTACCTCTAGAAAACAGCTCTAGGAGCAACCTTGTATTCACTTTGCCATAGTGATCATGCGGAGACCCCGCAGAGCAGCAGTAGGGGTGTTATCTCCTCGGAGAGCCCTAAAGCTGGGTAAGATCCGCCGGCGTGCATGTCTTCGCCTCATCCCGCTTCCGGGCACCGGCGACGTTCTACTCGCTCCCACCAAGACAAGCCATCCGTTGGCATATGTCGTACCCAACCTCGACATTTGGCGCCCACCATGGGGCGAGGTGCACCGTCGTCCGGAGACCTGCTCTGGACGGGAACCCTATTCCTCCCTTGCGATCATAGCCAGCCCGGCACGCCAGACGGAGTCTGCGCCGACGCGCTGCACGGCGCTAAGATCGCCTGCGCAGCTAGCTGCCTCGCCGAACTTGTCGGCGAGGTTCGCCTCTCCGACGAGCCTGGATCCGACGCAGGCATGGGCTGCCCCGAGAGCCTCCTCGCGAGCCTCCTCGACCAACTCCACATCGTCGGCGAGCCTACCGTAGACTTGGAGTCCATAGGCTCCACCGACCCGATGCTGGTCGACTCCGACACCGCGTCGCTCGACACGTTCCCCACCAACGTGGTGGTCTACGACGAGCCGCTCCCTTGCGCAGGGAGCGGTGGAAGCACCGTCACTGATGTTCTCATCCTCGACCATAGCGAGCGCTCCAGTGAAGGCGCTCACGACCCGCTCGACGCGGCTCTGCGAGACCTGTCCGCGCCGATTCCGGGAGACGCTGACGCCGAGACACTGGAGGCGCGCGGCCTTCAGCTCGTTGAGGGCGCGAAGAAGCTGGCAAGCATGAGACGCTTGTCAGAAGCCTACCAGCGTGAGATGGATCACGCCGTGGGCGGCTCGCCGGCTCCGACTGGGCCTAGCCGCCTAGGCGCGGTCCGGCAACGTGGCGTGGCAATCGCCAAACTGTTTGGGGCCGATCGCCCTGTGTACACCACGCCTGTGGAGAACATTCGCGCCGCCCAGGCGGCGGCGGACGAGCTCGACAACTTCGAAGGCGAAGAGCGCCACCTGATGACGGAGTGAGTTCAGCAGCTCCTCGACGTGGCTTCCGTGCAGAACGAAGCCGGCTGCCATATGGAAGCGCCGCAACGACAAAACAACGACCTGCCACCCCGCCGAGATCAAGGCGCAACGTGTCGGACGCTGACTGGCGGAGTCCGCGGAAAGAAAGACAAGGAGCCAGCTGTCAGCCACAGTCAGACTCGCATCACCATCGAATGCGACCAAGACGGCCACCCCAAAGCAGTGGAACCGCGGGACGACTATCTGCCTCCCCCTCCTCGCAGAGAAAGGCGAGTCTCCCCGCCACCCGTAGAGCATCCGATTCTCGGAGACCACCTTGGCCATCGAGAGGGAGTCGGAGAGAATGATGCCCGCCACCGGATCGACCGACTCCATCGATCCCTGGCGCTGGAAGAAGAAGACGAGTTGGGTCCTCCCTGTTTCGGACCCCGCATCCGAGATGAGCCCTTTCCCAAAGGGTTCACGCTCCCCCGAGACACGCCCAAGTACACTGGCACCATGAAGCCGGAGGACTGGCTGATTGATTACTCCACGACCGTCAATATAGCGAACGGCAACAAACGCGTTGCCGTAAGGTATGTTCCACTCATGCTCCAGGGCACGGCCCGGACATGGTTGAACAGCCTGAAGCCCCGCAGCATCAACAGCTGGGTCGACTTCATCGAGGCCTTCGTCCGCAACTTCACGAGCACGTACAAGCGACCTCCCAAGCCTCGCCAACTCTCCTTGTGCGTGCAAGGCCCTGACGAGTCCACTCGTGACTACCTCACGCGCTGGGCCGAGATCTGGAACTCTTGCGAGGGCGTGCACGAGGTGCAGGCTATCGGGTACATTACTGCCTTGTGCAAAGAAGGCACCCTTCTCAAGCACAGGCTCCTCTGCGACGAGCCGGAGACCCTCGACGAGCTGCTGGTCACAGCAGACAAGTACGCCACGGCCAGCTCCTCCATGAAGGCGGAAATTCAAGTTAGTGCGACTGGCAAAGTAGCCCCTCAGGCTCCAAGAACTCCGGCTGGGGACACCAGTCGACGGCAGCAGCAAAGCGACCACAAGCGCAAAGCCCCACAGCCGGCTTCCGACAGCCGGCAAGTGGCGACAGTCGAAGACCAACAGACGGAGGGGCAGCCTCCGACCAAGAGACAGAAAGGCGGCAAGTCCAACTGGTTGCCGGCCTTCTCCTATGAGCAGACTCTAGATGGCCCCTGCAAGTTCCACAGCGGTGCGAAGCCGTCAAATCACACCACCCGGAAATGCCACTGGCTCATCAGAATCGCCAAGGGAGACGGCCTACTCCCTCCCCTGCCTGCTGGGCCGCCGCCTCCACCGCCGCCCCAGCAGCTGGCTGTCAGGCCAGTCGGCGCGATACAAGACGAGTTCCTAGATGAGCACGGAGCCTATGTGGTGTTCACCAGTGTGGCTGACGATCGACACAGCAGGCGGCTGCAGCAGCAAGAGGTCAACGCAGTCGCGTGAAGCACTCCAGAGTTCATGCACTGGTCCGAAAAGCCTATCAATTGGAGCAGAGCTGATCACCCAGAGGTGATGCCGAATCTGGGCTCCTACGCCCTGGTCTTAGGTGCCAAACTCGCCACAGATAGGCGGGCCGCTCGTTTCTCGCGAGTGCTGATAGACGGACGCAGTAGTATCAACATCCTGTACAAGGATACAATGGAGAAGTTAGGAATCAAGCAAAGACAGCTTCAGAGCAGCCGGACTGTGTTCCACGGCATTGTTCCTGGCCTTTCCTGCTCGCCAATCGGCAAAATCTTGATAGACGTCCTCTTTGGGGACAAAGATCATCTCCGCCGAGAGCCAGTTTGGTTTGAGGTGGTGGACCTCGAAAGCCGTCATCCCAACGGACATAGAGTTCGACTCTCCGCGAGTCACCATGTACACCGAGGAAGAAGCAGAAGCAGCACGTCAAGATGGTATCGATCTGCTGGAAGAGGGCCGACTGTTGGCACTCAGCCGGTCGAGCATCTACCAGCAGAGCCTGCGCCGATACTACAACAGGAAGGTCAGGCCGAGATCTTTCCAAGAGGGCGACCTTGTGCTCCGGCTGATCCAGCGAACAGCCGGCCAGCACAAGCTGTCGGCGCCTTGGGAAGGCCCCTTCATTATTAGCAAGGTGCTGGGAAACAACTCCTACTACCTGATCGACACTCTGAAGCCTCGAGCACGCAAGAGGCACGACTCTGGCAAAGAGACGGAGCGCCCATGGAATGCAAATCTTCTCCGAAGATTTTACGGTTGATGTAGTATGTATCACGCTACCCTTTGTATTAAAGTACCAAGACTTCGGGCCCCCCGAGACGAGCTCGGGGACTGCCCCTTTTTTGTTATCTGTATGATAAGAATTATGCCTTCGAGTATATTACTCCTTGTTATGCCGCTTGGCACCGAGCTCGACTAGTCGGCCCGGGGACTCGCCGCCTCACGCTATGAAATGCTTCCCGCAGTCAGACAAGTAGTGTGTGGCGCCTAAGCCGTCTCCTGTCAGAAGCCGCAGCTCGCAGAGCGACTATTTGGTAGGCAGGAGTAAGGAAGAACGGGCGCCCACACGAAAAATGGCTAAGGACCCAAAGCACAAACATAGCCTAAGACGGCTTCCAGCCTCTCTCAAGAAAAAGCCGACTCATAAGTAGTCAGCTTGCCGCTTTCTTCTAGCCTCTCTTAAGAGAAGCCGACTCGTAAGTAGTCGGCTTACCGCTTTCTATCCGACTTGTTAAAAAGACTCTAAAATGGCCAAGTACTTGCCTTCCCAAAGTAGCCAAGCGTTTGATCCAGTGGCAGTCCGCAGAGCGGTTGTCCGACTGGCAAGGTGACGACTAAGGGAAGGCAGCAAAGGAAAAAGCCAAAAGAGCAATGAGCAAGGAAAGATAGAACTCGGATAAATATTTACATAACATAGGCCCTTGGCCGAATCTTCAAGTAAAAGTTCAAAATACACCCCGCGGGTGGAATTGTTCGAATTAGCAAAGTTCTTCAAAGACTACTAAGGCAGATAAAATGAAGGCAAAGACGGCAGCCTAGGAGGCGGCATCCGGGTTCCGAGGTTCGGAGGAGACGGCGGTGTCAGGCGCCGGGGCGGCCGGCTGGGCAGTCTCGACTTGATCGTCTCCGGCGGCAGCCGCCTTCTCCGAACGTGGCTCGTTGCTGGAGGCGCGGTCGAGCTGAGGCTGGTCGCCCATTCCGTCTCACCTTCTTCCTCCGCCTCGCCTTCCTCCTCGGCGCTGGAAGCAATCACCTCCGCTGAGTCCTCGTCGTAATCTAGGTTCATCCCGAACCACTCCGGCGGTGCCTCCCTGCCGTCTTCAGCCCGATCAGGGATGAAGATGCTGGTGTCGGCATAGTCGGCGATCGCTGCAGCACGAGCGACAAGGCCGTCTTCCACAGCTACCAGCTCCGCTTGGGACTCTGACCGGAACACGGCCAGACGGTCTAGGTCCAGCCCTGGATACCACGCCTTGATGAATTCCAAGGCCCGGCGCGCTCCAGCCCGGGCCGAGGAACCCTTCCAAGCCTCAAGACGACCAGCTGCAACCTCTAGCCAGTCGGCAGTCCGACTGGAAGTGTGCAGAACTGGCATGTCTGGCCACAGGGCGGCAATGGCCTGGGCGCCGGCACGCTGAAGCCGGCGCAACATCCGATGGGCCGGCCGCAGATGAGCGTCGATGCTCAGAAGCTGCTCGTCAAGGGTCCGGGGGGCGTTGGCGGAAATCTCCGCACCATATGCCCTCCGCGCCTCGTGATCTGCCTCGATGGCCTGAGTGGCCGCCTGCGAGTGGCCAGGGAAGAAGTCTGCCAAGACAAAAAAGAAGCAAGTCAGAATCCGGTGTCGCCCGACCCACAGTCGGCGGCTCAAAGAAAGTAAAGAAACTCACCGTTGTCGATGTCCTCAATCTCATGGAAGCCGAAAGTCAGCTGTGCCTCCTTGTCGGTCCAGGAGGAGTGCTTGCTCTCGAACTTGGCCAGGAGCGCAGCCTCTTTCTTGTCTGCCTCCTCCCGCGCCTTCTTGAGCAGCTCCTTTTGCTCCGCCAGCTGCGCGGCCAGCAGATCACGCTCCATGGCAAGCTTGCCGCACTCCTCCCCCTTGGCGCGCAAGGCGGTGTTGGCTTCGCCCAGCTGCTGCTAAAGAGTGGCGTTGGCCTCTGAAGAATAAAAAAGAAAGACGTTAAGTCATCAACAAAGAAAGTCGCTGAGAAGATCCGGCCCGACTGCTCAGCAGTCGGTCCGAATCTCGGGGACTACAGCCCGCGGGTGCGCCAGCGCGCCCCCGCGAAGAAGAAGGAAGACTCACTCCGAATCTCTGACAAGTCAACAGTACGCTTGCTCAGCTCCTCAACATTGCGGTTGAAGGCAGGGGCGCGGAGGTTGTGGTACTCCTGCAATAAGAATTTTTAGACGAAGATAAGTATCGGAACTCGTCAGAAGGAGTTCCGAGCCGCCTGCTCAGCAGCCGGCCCGAAACTCGGGGACTACACCCAGTGGGTGCGCTGGCGTGCCCCCACAGAGAAGAACAAAGAAAAGCAAAGTCAAAATGAAGCATACCCAGACGGCTACTCGTGACGCCAGATGCGCCTTGGTGCAGCTCTGGATGGCGTCGCCCTTGGCTCGCAGCTTCGCTTGAACGTCCAGAAGCGCCTGGTTCAGCGGGCCCGTGCCGCCTCCTTGCACCCACCCAACGGGCGCAGCGCTCGTCGCCTCAGTGTCTGGGATGGCCGAGCTGATGGTGCCGGTCTCCAGCGGCTGTGGTGCTGAAGTCGCCTTCTCAAGACGGCGACGCGCTGGCGAGGCGACTTGAAGGAGCAGCTTCGCCACGGACTCGTCCTCAGTCGGCAGCACCGGCGGGCCTGCCGGCTGTTTATCTTGCGCACCCCCAGACGGCGGCGGAGGCGGCGGTGGCGGCACGATCGTGTCCGACATAGAGGCCTCACCGCTCTCCCTCTCCATGACGGGGTTCTCACCGCCGGCTTCCCCAGTCTGCCCCGTGAACTCCGTGGGCGGCTGCGCGGAGTTCAGCGGGATGACAAGCAATGCCGACTGAAGGAGCGCCGCCTCCTCAGCTCGCCGCCTTGCCGCCACGGCGGCTTCGGCCTCGTCCAGCTTCCTCTGGGCGGAGGTAGCCGCCTTCTTGGCCTCCGCCTTCTCCAAACGGGCGGCTTCGTCCTCGTAGCGCTTCTCGCGCGCGTTCTACTCTGTCGCCTCCCGAAGGTCGGCGGCGGGATAAATCCGCGGAGTACTGGTGGAAGTCTCCGCCGACCCCATGACGGAGGCGGCGGCGACCCTCTCGAAGGTGAGGGGAGCCCTGAGGCGAAGAAAGCATGTAAAAGATTTGGACAAAAATCCACCAAGAGCAAAACAAGTCAAGAGCGGATGCACTTACGTCGAGACCAGTGGCGGCTTCTTCACTTCCTTGCGGAAGCGGTTGGCGTTCGCGATTGCCTCCTCGCTCTGGGTCGCGGCGGCCGCCCTCTTGAGCTTCTTCGGCCGGCCGCCAAGAAAGCTTGGCCCGGCTCAGCGCCTCTTCGCGCCGCCTTGACCACCCAAGCCGGCGGCGGAACTCGCGCTCGGCTGGCCGGCCCATGATTGGTGGCGTGGGGCGGCTTCCCACTCGGCATCGTCATCAGGCCAGTCGGCAAAAGTGGCCAATGGCCTGAAGCCTCCTCCTCCTCCTCCTTCGGTGTCGGCCTCCATCGCCGCGGCCCCCAAGTCCTTGTCATTGATGTCGCTCTCCGCTCGATCGGGGACGAACTGGCGGGCCGAGCCCGCGGTGCCGGCTGAAGGCTGGATGAGGGGGTTCTGACTGAAGAAAAACCAAAAAGATTAGAAGTCGGATTCGGCTGCAAAGAAGACAAAAGAAGAAGAAAGACAACTTATGACAGGCGGGGGGTTGGCGCGTGAGTACGGCTCCTTGCCAAACTGCCAAGTCGCCGCGAGGTTACAGTTTGAGATATAATTCACCATGTCCGCCACCTCCGCGTGGAGCATGTCCTTGGAGCAGAGCCGACTCGGATCCCGGTGCCCGCTAATCTGACAGATCAGATGAGGTCGGCCTTGGAGCAGGAGGACTCGGCGCGCCACAAAGGCGGCCAGCAAGTCGGACCCGGTCAAGCCCTCTGATTGCGTCAGAACTCGAAGTCGCGCGACGGCGGCGGCACCAGCGGGAGTCAGCGTCTTGACCCGGTGGGACCAGTTGGGGAGCCTCCCAGCCGGTGCGCCGGCTTCAAAAGGCGGCAGGTTGACCCAGTCGCCGTCTGCGGCGACGTTCTTCACATAGAAGTAAGAACGCTGCCACATCTTCACCGACTTGATCAGCGGGATGGTGGGAAACGGATTGTCGGCCACCGACCTCCGCATCGCGATGAAGGCGCCGTACTGGGCCGGCACATCGGCGACGTGCGTGCCGAGCTTTGACTGAAAGAACTCTCCCCACAGTTCGATTGTGGGGAGAACACCGAGGAAGCCTTCGCACAAGGTGGCGAAGGCAGCCAGCAGCACCATCGTGTTCGGGGTGAGGTGGTGCGGCTGGAGCCCGTGGAACTCCCAGAAGGAGCGGAAGAAGCCGCTTGTCGGCAGCCCCAGGCCGCACATGAGGTGCGAGCAGAATACGACCCACTCGCCCTCCTTTGGCGCCGGCGATATTTCCCTCTCCGGCGCGGCACGGGCTCGCACTAGGTCCGCGCCGGGGAGGTGACGCGTCTTGCGGAGGAACTCGATGATGACGTCGTCCACCTCGGAGCCGTCCCACACACCGGAGCGCACGGCAGCAGGTGCGGTGGCTGAGGAAGAGCTCATCGTCGCAAACGTGGCGTAGCTCGGTGCGGCGGCGGCGAGAGGAAGAAGAAGCAAGAAGGAAGCAAGTGGAGTAGGGGAGATGGGCGCGCGTGCTTCGCCGCTCCCTTCCTCCCGCCTACTTATAGGCTCATGGGCTGAGAAGCCGATGGGGCGGGCGTAGGATTAACTGCGCCGCGGCCCCCACGCCCCCCACGATTTACCACATGCAGTAACTGTGTGCAGTTACGGCGTGGGAAACCCAACCGCCCGCACGGCCGTAGAAAATCCGCTCGCATGCCGAGGCACGATAGTGGCGGGCCCCGCCTGAGGTCCTATCTCGCCACGCGCGTGGGTGGGTAGACTGACCCTGCCATGTGGCGCCACGCGACGGACCCGCAATGGGCGACTGCCCGGAAGCTTATCAGGCACGCTGCCTGGACCCCGCCGCGACGTTCAAACCCTCTAAGAGGCAAGACGACCTTCTGCGAGTCCGACTCCAGCTAGTCGGCCTGGAGGAAGACGGCGATCGAGGCCGAGATTCCACCCCCTGAGAGATGAAACTGTTGAGGCTCCCCGGCGCGTCTCCTGCGGCGCCTCACCAGCTTCGGGGACTACTGTCGGAGTAATGGGCCACGGGTAGGCTAACCCGAGCCCCAGAACCTTTCAAAGCATCGGGGTAGACTGCGCCCCTCAAGACCCCACGATGAAGAGCCGCCTCTTGGGAGTCGGCAACAACTGTCCCTCACGGTCGAGTTCTAGGGACGACTTCAAATTAAGACGACTCTTGGCTACGGATGGTTAGCCCCGAGGACTTCGAGATGAGCCGACTATCGGCTGGAGACTCCAAGATAAGAAGACTATGGGAGTCGGCCCGCGACTCCAACCTTCTCCTGCCTTCGCCGCGATGGACAGGGGCAGGGTACGATCATTGCGTGGCTGTCTCTACCCTGCCTACGAGGGGCTGGCACGGCTACAGTGCACCGTATCGCTAGAGATCTCCATCATGGCGCGGCACTGTTACCATGCCTGCCCTGACCTCGGCCTCGGTGGGCGGCGCACTATGCCCACGACGGCCTACCTGTACGGCCCGGAGATGGCGGGAGCGCCCGTCAGCGAAGAGAACAGAAGACGGCGAGAGCGCCCTGTAGACGGACCCGTGGGAGTCAGCCCCCTGGAGTCGGCCGGCCCCTCCCACGGGCCCGCACGCCATTAACCAGACAAGACGGGGAATGGCGACAGTGATCGTCTGCCAGACGGCGGCACTATTGCCATCACCCCATGACCAAGCCAGCATCATTAGAAGCACCGCTACAGTACCAGGCCTGACAGCGGGGCCCGCGAGTCGGCGGGCCCCAGTTGTCGGCGGAGAAGACGACGGCCTGAGAGACAGACGACTGGGACCCGCGCCCAGCCGGATTACCATTGTATCCCTGGGGGGCAGGCCTATATAAGCCCCCCGGGGCACCCATGCAAGGGGGAGAGCTTCTCGAGGATTAGACCCGATCATATAGGAAGGAAGGAGCTAGCCTTGCCCTCTCCTACCTCCAGAAAACAGCTCTAGGAGCAACCTTGTATTCATGCGGAGACCCCACAGAGCAGCAGTAGGGGTGTTATCTCCTCGGAGAGCCCTGAAGCTGGATAAGATCCGCTGGCTTGCATGTCTTTGCCTCATCTCGCTTCCGGGCACCGGCGACGTTCTACTCGCTCCTACCATGATAAGCCATCCGTTGGAATATGTCATACCCAACCCCCGACACTTCAGGGCAGTGCATTGACAATGTTGGAAAGATCATACCTGAACTGTTTTGTCAGCTTTGCACTTGCTTCACTTATTCGCAAGCAGTTGAGCTATGTTCTCGAGTCCCATGAAGGCTTCCATTTCTTATAACGAGGGAATGCCTCAAATATGGCCTTTGGAGGCAAAGGAAGTATAGGTTCTGTATTATCGATTGGAAAATTATGGATGTGGCCTTTTTCCCTTGTTGTTGCACACTAATTCTTAGAACCCATAAACTCAGGTTGAATGTCATAAAGAGATCTGGAAATGGTCGCCCATACATGTCTGTGAGCTTGGGCCACATTTTCATAGTATATAAAAGGTGTTCCATTATCTTAAGGTGCCTTTTCCGTAGGAAAATAAACATCAAGGCAACAATTTTACATGGACTAATACCACATCTTTTAATAGCCGTATTAGCTTCATATTTCATAAAAAGCCCATTATCTACTAATGAGTTGATATTCTTGTCCTTCTCTCACATCTCTCATACAAAATCTTGCACTGAAGTATAACAGAAACTAATATTGCATTACACTTACTATATATTACTGACTTATTAAGCCAACTAAGTATGAATGGCTTCTTCAGACAAAATTTTGTCCCGACCTCACCTCCCTATGTGTCGTTGCTACTTGTGAGCTGCGTTGGGATTTCCCTGAGGAGCAGAGGATGGTGCAGTACATCAAAGATAAGTATTTCCCTCATTTATGAAACCATGGTTATCAATCTAGTAGGAGAATCATGCAACAACTTGTTAACAACACCTGCACACAAAATAACAAATCCTTGCACCCAACTCGAACAAGGGGTTGTCAATCCCTTGATGGTTAATTGCAAGATTAAATTGTATGGTGATAGATCGATAGATCGAACAAAACTAGAAAATAAAATAAATAGATTAAAAATATAGCAAGGTATTTTTAGGAGTTTTAATATATGATAGAAGTATACCCGGGGGCCATACTTTTCACTAGAGGCTTCTCTCTTGAAAATAGCATACAGTGGGCAAACAAATTACTTTCTAACAATTGATAGAAAAGAAAATAATCATGAAAATATCCAAGGAAATGATCATGTATATAGGCATCACGTTCGAGACAAGTAGACCAAAATGATTATACATCTACTACTATTACTCCACACATCGACTGCTATCTAGAATGCATCTAGAGTATTAAGTTCATAAAGAACAGAGTAATGCCTTGAACAAGATGACATGATGTAGACAAAGTAAACTTACACATGAATAAACCTCATCTTTTTATCCTTAGTAGCAATGATACAATACGTGTCATGTCCCTTTCTGTCACTGGGATTGAGCACCGCAAGATCGAACCCATTACAAAACACCTCTCCCATTGCAAGATAAATCAATCTAGTTGGCCAAACCAAATAAATAGGTCAGAGAGAAATATGAAGCTATAATAATCATGCATAAAAGGGTTCAGAGAAAACTCAAATAATACGCATGGATAATCTAACCATAAACTCACAATTCATCAGATCCCAACAAACACACCACAAAAAGTAATAACACCGGATAGAACTCCAAGAACATCGAGGAGAACATTATATTGAAGATCAAATAGAGAGAATAAGCCCTGTAGCTACTAACTATTGACCCGTAGGTCTATGGTAAACTACTCACAGATCATTGGAAGGGAAGCAAGGTTGATGTAGAGCCCCTCCGTGATTGATTCACCCTCTGGCAGAGTGCCAGAAAAGGCCTCCATATGGGATATCTCGAGAACAGCGACTTGCGGTGGTGGAAAAAGTATTTCATGGACTCCTCTATTGGTCTCGTGATTTTAGGGAATTTATGGAGGTGGAATTAGGTCAAACAGAGCCACATGGGCCCCATGAGCCACTAGGGCCCGCCCTACCCCCTGGGCGTGCACTGGTGCCTCGTGGGCCATTGCTCCATCTTCTCGTCCCCTCCCGGAGCTTCCAGGGTCTCTTATGTCTAGAAAAGAATCTCCAAAAAGTTTCGTGGCATTTGGACTTAATTTGATACTGATATTCTGAAAAACTAAAAACAAGCAAAAAACAACAACCGGCACTGGGCACTAAGTTAATAGGGTAGTCCCAAAACAAGATATATAATTTCTTGTAAGTGTATATAAAACATCCAAGATTTATACTATAATAGCATGGAACAATCAAAAATTATAGATACGCTGGAGACGTATCAAGTATCCCCAAGCTTAATTCCTGCTCGCCCTCGAGTAGGTAAATGATAAAAACAGAATTTTTGATGTGGAACGCTACCCATCATATTCATAATATAATCTTCTCTTTTGTTGCATGGACATTTGGACTTGAATGATTCAATGAGATAGTCTATAGTTTGACATGAAGACATGCATACTAACAAGCAACCATGTCTTTCAAAATATCAACACTAAAGAAAGTTATCCCTAGCCCATTATGCTCAACCATTGATACATTCGTGAAACACATTCAATATTAGCTACACTCGATGCACAAGTATGACAATAGTGCTCTCTAGTTGGTTCTTTGTAAGAAAAGATGGAGACTCAAAGTAAAAATAAAATTTGTGTAAAATTAAATAAATAGGCCCTTCGCAGAGGGAAGCAGAGATTTGCAGAGGTACCAGAGCTCAAGGCTTAAATTGGAGAGTCCTGTCAACGAAAACGATCGAGAATTCCCAATATCTTCCATGATAGATACATTATAGGCGGTTCCCAAATTGAAAATAAAGTTTATTTCCTTTCCACCATCTTTCACAAACCATGGCTAGCCATATCCACGGGTGCCTTCCATACCAACACTTTCCAAGGAATTTATTGTTATCATCATATTATTATTTTTAATTTCGGGACTGGGCATCACTATTACTTGCCACTTTCTCGTGCAAGGACAAGTGAATAAACACTCATCATGAGAATAACCCACCTAACATGGAAAATATTGGCCATCCCCTGCTACTTCATGAGGTGCGGGCACACAAAATGGAAAATTATTTTGAAAAATTAGAGTTGGCACATGCAAATTTACTTGGAAGGGCATGGAAATACTGCATATAGGTGTTGGGGAACGTGGTAATTTAAAAAAAATCCTACGATCACGCAAGATCTATCTAGGTGATGCATAGCAATGAGAGGGGAGAGTGTGTCCACGTACCCCCGTAGACCGAAAGCGGAAGCGTTAGTTAAGGCAGTTGATGTAGTCGACCGTCTTTGCGATCCAACCGATAGAAGTGCTGAACGTACGGCACCTCTGCGTTCAGCACACGTTCAGCTCGATGACGTCCCTCGTACTCTTGATCCAGTGGAAGCCGAGGGAGAGTTTCATCAGTACGACGGAGTGGCGACGGTGATGATGAAGTTACCGGTGCAGGGCTTCGCCTAAGCACTACGACGATATGACCGAGGTGTGTAACTGTGGAGGGGGGCACCACACACGGCTAAAAGATCAACTTGTGTGTTCTAGGGTGCCTCTGCCCCCGTATATAAAGGAGCAAGGGGGAGACCGGACGGCCCTCCTAGGGAGCGCCCCACAAGGGGAGTTCTACTAGGACTACTAGTCCTAGTAGGATTCCACCAAGAGGGAGAGAGAGGGGGGAGGAAGGAGAGGGACAGGGAGAAGGAAAGGGGGCGCCGCCCCCCTTCCCTAGTCCAATTAGAACCTGAGGGGGAGGGGGCGTGCTGCCTGCCCTGGCCGCCCTTCTCTCTCTCTCCACCAAGGCCCATGTGGACCATTAGTTCCCCCGGGGGGTTCCGGTAACCCTCCGGCACTCCGGTTTTATCTGAAACTTCTCCAGAACACTTCCGGTGTCCGAATATAGCCGTCTAGTATATCAATCTTTATGTATTGACCATTCTGAGACTCCTCATCATGTCCGCGATCTCATACGGGACTCCGAACAAACTTCGGTCATCAAAACACATAACTCATAATACAAATCGTCATCGAACGTTAAGCTTGCGGACTGCTACCTCTTGAGCACTGCGTTGGTTTTCCTTGAAGAGGAAAGGGTGATGCAGCAAAGTAGCGTAAGTATTTCCCTCAGTTTTTGAGAACCAAGGTATCAAACCAGTAGGAGTTCCTCAGAAGTCCCACGCACCTACACAAACAAACAAGAACCTCGCAACCAACGCAATAAAGGGGTTGTCTATCCCTTCATGATAACTTGCGAAAGTGAGATCTGATATAGATAATATGATAAGATAAATATTTTTGGTATTTTTATGATATAGATTGAAAGTAAAAGATGCAAATAAAAGTAGATGGAAAACTTATATGATAAAAGATAGACCTGGGGGCCATAGGTTTCACTAGTGGCTTCTCTCAAGATAGCATAAGTATTATGGTGGGTGAACAAATTACTGTCGAGCAATTGATAGAAAAGTGCATAGTTATGAGAATATCTAGGCTTCACGTCCATGTAAGTAGATCGAAACGATTCTGCATCTACAACTATTACTCCACACATCGACTGACTCCTGCCTGCATCTAGAGTATTAAGTTCATGAAGAACAGAGTAACGCATTAAGAAAGATGACATGATGTAGAGGGATAAACTCATGCAATATGATATAAACCCCATCTTTTTATCCTCGATGGAAACAATACAATACGTGCCTTGTTGCCCCTACTGTCACTGGGAAAGGACACTGCAAGATTGAACCCAAAGCTAAGCACTTCTCCCATTGCAAGAAAGATCAATCTAGTAGGCCAAACCAAACTGATAATTCGAAGAGACTTGCAAAGATAACCAATCATACATAAAACAATTCAGAGGAGATTCAAATATTTCTCATAGATAAACTTGATCATAAACCCATAATCCATCGGATCTCGACAAACACACCGCAAAAAGAGTTACATCGAATAGATCTCTAAGAAGATCGAGGAGAACTTTGTATTGAGATTCAAAGAGAGAGAATAAGCCATCTAGCTAACAACTATGGACCAGAAGGTCTGTGGTAAACTACTCACAACTCATAGGAGAGGCCTTGGAGATGATGTCAAGGCCCTCTGTGGTTGATTCCCCCTCCGGCGGAGCGTCGACGAAGGCTCCAAGATGGGATCTCGTGGATACAGAAGGTTGCGGCGGTGGAATTAGGTTTTCGTGGTGCTCTCTGATGGTTTCGGGGTACATGAGTATATATGGGTGAAGGAGGTAGGTCGGTGGAGCAACGAGGGGCCCACGAGGGTGGGGGCGCGCCGGGCACCCTCATGGCCGCCTCGTCTGCAGCCTGACGTCTTCTCCAAGTCTCCTGGATTACGTTTGTTCCAAAAAGATCACTCCCGAAGGTTTCATTCCGTTTGGACTCCGTTTGATATTCCTTTTCTTCGAAGCACTGAAATAGGCAAAAAAACAGCAATTCGGGCTGGCCTCCTGTTAGTAGGTTAGTCCCAAAAATGATATAAAAGTGTAAAGTACAGCCCATAAACATCCAAATCGGGTAATATAATAGCATGGAACAATCAAAAGTTATAGATACGTTGGAGACGTATCAAGCATCCCCAAGCTTAATTCCTGCTTGTCCTCGAGTAGGTAAATCATAAGAACAGAATTTTTGATGTGGAATGCTACCTAGCATAATCCTTAATGTAATTTTCTTTAATGTATCATGAATGTTCAGATCCAAATGATTCAAAATAAAAGTTCATATTGACATAAGAAATAGTAATACTTCAAGCATACTAACAAAGCAATCATGTCTTCTCAAAATATCATGGCATTAGAAGGTTTATCCCTACAAAATCATATAGTTTGGTCACGCTCCATTTCCGTCACACAAGAATGCTCGTGCACACCCCCGATGACAAGCCAAGCAATTGTTTCATACTTAAGTAATCTCAAATTTTCAACTTTCACGCAATACATGAGCATGAGCCATGGATATAGCACTATGGGTGGAATAGAATATGATGATGGAGGTTGTGTGGAGAAGACAAAAAAGGAGAAAGTCTCTGAGGGAGTCCTGGATTAGGGGGTGTCCGGATAGCCGAAATATCATCATCGGCCGGACTCCAAGACTATGAAGATACAAGATTGAAGACTTCGTCCCGTGTCCGGATGGGACTTTCCTTGGCATGGAAGGCAAGCTTGGCGATACGGATATGTAGATCTCCTACCATTGTAACTGTCTCTGTGTAACCCTAGCCCTCTCCGGTGTCTATATAAACCGGATGGCTTTAGTCCGTAGGACAGAACAACAATCATACCATAGGCTAGCTTCTAGGGTTTAGCCTCCTTGATCTCGTGGTAGATCTACTCTTGTAACCCACATCATCAATATTAATGAAGCAGGACGTAGGGTTTTACCTCCAACAAGAGGGTCCGAACCTGGGTAAAAACATCGTGTCCCTCATCTCCTGTTACCATCCTCCTAGGCGCACAGATCGGGACACCCTACCCGAGATCCGCCGGTTTTGACACTGACATTGGTGCTTTCATTGAGAGTTCCTCTGTGCCGTCGCGATCAGGAAGGATGCCTTTTCCCGTGTTTAAAGATGGTACTGTCGTCAAGAGAGCTTTGGCCGCCGGCCAGACTATCCGGCTAGGTGGTTTTCTTATGACCGCCTGTTCGGCCACCGCTTCGATGATGACCTCTCAGGTCATCAAAAGCGATCTTCGCGTCAGCCCGGAATTCGCCGAGCAGTTAGATCCGATTGAGCCCTCCTCTATAAACGAGCTCTTGGATCGCATCGCCGCCCTGGGAGTCGCTACAGACTACGATCAGATTGGGCTTAAAACCGATCTGACATAGATTAACTCTCCTCAGGCTACCCACCACGTTGTTGTGGTAGAGGAACAATGCGGCAACCCTTCTTCTATGTTGAAAACCAACTATGTCCGGATTCCCGATCTTCCAAGACGGATTCCCGTGGAGGGACGGACGCTAGTCAAATACTGAACTTAGAGTCAGGCATCGGACTAGATTCGTTGGAAAGCATCCAGCAAGTCAAGCTTCCAAATCCGAAAACTTCTTGGACTTTGAGCCTCAGATCGGGCGGGGTTCCGAACTTGATTCCACCCGCCCACCCAAAAATTAAGCGATCTATCTCGAATACGGCAAGAGCCCGATGAAACAGTACATCATTACTGGGCCAGATTCCTCTTGGTTATGAACATGATAAAGGACTGCTGCGAAGAAAGCGTGATTTCAATTTTCTGCAACAATTGCACGAACAAGGGAATCATGAACGCCATAAGTCGTCGAGAAGTTACACGCTTCATCGACCTAGCGACCATCGTACAAAAATACTGTGTGGTGGAGAGTGCCAGGAACACCGAAACTAGGTTTTGGGACAGTCCGGCCTTGACTACAACCCTAGTCCGAAGTAAAAGGGTGCGCATTACTCAAGCACCTGGGTTAAAAACCAAAAAGCAAAAACCCCCTAAAGGGCATGGAACCGTACTGGAGGGCTGGCTCAACGGACCCTGCAAAATCCACAGTACGGAGGGCGCCACTCCAACACACAGCCTTCAAGCATGTTGGATACTACGGCAGGTGGCCAAAAGTGGCGAAGGCTTTTTAGCCCCGGGCAAACAGCCTAGCAGTACTGGTACGGTATTAACAGTCTTCGAGACTTTCGCATCAAATAACATGCGAAAACGAACAATCCGCAGCCTCGCCGAAGTCTACCAAGTAGCAATAGCAAATCCATGGAGTGACACGGCTATCACCTTCAACGCCAGCGACGAACCTAAATTCCGAACAGCTAGAGCACCAGCCGCATTGGTCCTCAGTCCGATAGTGGACGGCTTTCGCCTTACCAAGGTACTCATGGATGGCGGCAGCGGATTAAACCTCATCTACGAGGAAACCCTTCAAAAAATGGATATTGACTGGAGCCGCATTGAGCGAAGCAGCACAACCTTCAGGGGGATAATCCCTAGTCGAGAAGTACGCTGCACAGGAAAAATCACACTCGATGTAGTGTTCGGCTTGCCGGACAATTACAGGTCCGAAGAGGTCACGTTCCAAGTGGCCCCATTCGGCAGCGGATATCACGCCTTGTTAGGGCGAGAGGCATTCACAATCTTCCAAGCCATACCCCATTATGGGTACATGAAGCTTAAAATGCCCGGCCCCAATGGAATCATCACTCTAGCCAGTGAGCCAGATATTGCACTCCGCGCTGAAAATAAGACAACCGCATTAGCCCTAGAGGCACTATCCGAAGCCCTAGCGGCAGAGGAACTAACTGCGCTACGCTCCACGGTGGATAGGGACGATGTGATACTCGACAAGAGGTCCAAGTCCACCTCTTTTAAACCAGCAGACGAAATAGTCAAATTCCAGGTCCATCCAACCGACCCCACAAAGATAGTCTCCATTGGGGCACAATAAAATCCCGATGTCGAAGCCGCACTACGAGAATTCCTTCGGGAAAATTGGGACATTTTCGCCTGGCACCCCTCACACATGCCAGGAATCCCACGCAGACTGGTAGAGCACAGCCTAAGTATCCTAAAAGGATTCAAGCCTGTCAAACAGGCTCTTCGGCGATTTTCCGAACCAAAAATACAGGCAATGGGAGAGGAGCTAGCCAAACTCTTAGAAGTCGGATTCATTAGAGACATCAAACATCCGGACTGGCTAGCCAATCTGGTAATGGTACCAAAAAAGGACAAATCCTGGCGCCTTTGTGTCGATTTCAAAGACCTTAACAAGGCTTGCCCAAAGGACCCCTTCCCTCTCCCCCGCATCGACCAAATCATCGACGCTACCGCAGGGCACGATTCATTGTGCTTCCTCGACGCATACTCCGGATACCATCAAATCAAGATGGCGGAAAAAGACCAGGCTGCAACAGCATTTATTACTCCATATGGACCATTCTGCTTCAACACAATGCCCTTCGGACTCAAAAACGCCGGCGCAACATATCAGCGCATGATTCAGACATGTCTGGCTACCCAGATAGGCAAAACAGTCGAGGCATATGTAGACGATGTGGTCGTCAAGACCAAACATGTCGAAACTCTAGTAGACGACTTGAGGGTGACATTCGACAACCTCCGAGCATATGACATTAAGCTAAACCCGGAAAAATGCATTTTCGGCGTACCAGTCGGAAAGCTCTTGGGCTTCATTGTATCCGGTGGACGAATTGAAGCAAACCCAGCCAAGATCCGAGCTCTGTCACAATTGGATATCCCAAAAGACCTCAAGCAAATACAAAAGCTAACTGGATGCGTGGCGGCTCTAACCCGCTTCATCTCCCGTTTGGGAGAAAAGGCACTGCCCCTTTATCGCCTCCTCCGGCGCATCGAATGTTTCGAATGGACGGATGCTGCCACGGCCGGACTCGAAGAAATTAAAGCCATATTGGCAACAAATCCGGTCCTGGCCGCGCCCAACCTGGGCGAACCAATGCTATTATATATCACTGCAACACATCAAGTTGTCAGCGCGGTACTCATCGTAGAACGAGAAACAGAAGGACACAAATTCCCTCTTCAAAAACCAGTTAATTATGTATCCACTGTCTTGACTCCATGCAAGTCCAGATACCCACATTATCAAAAGATAGCGTATGCGGTGTTCATGGCATCCCGGAAGCTGCGACACTACTTTCAAGAGTGCTCCATAACAGTGGCCTCCGAAGTACCTCTCAACGATATTATAAACAATCGCGATGCAACGGGCAGGATTGCAAAATGGGCCATTGAGCTCTTACCATTTGACATAACGTACAAACCACGGCGGGCTATAAAGTCGCAAGTCCTGGCTGACTTCATCGCCGAATGGACCGAAGCCGAACTCCCTAAAGAGTACGGCGCATACTCCAATTGGATCATGCATTTCGACGGCTCCAAGATGTTGGCGGGCTTGGGGGCTGGCGTCGTCTTGACGTCCCCAACCGGAGACACAGTCCAATATGTACTTCAAATAATGTACATGGACTCCAACAATGCAGCCGAATATGAGGCCCTTCTACATGGCCTCCGGATGGCAATCTCCATGGGTATTCAACGCCTAGAGGTGCGCGGGGATTCAAACCTCGCAATATCCCAAATAAATGGAGACTTTGATGCCAAGGATCCGAAAATGGCAGCCTACTGTAACGCTGTGCTAAAAATGTCAGCTCGGTTCGAGGGACTCGAATTCCACCATGTAGCCCGGGACAATAACCAGGCAGCAGACGTGTTGGCACGCATCGGCGCAAAACGCGATGCCGTCCCTCCGAACATATTCCTGGAATGACTTTTCAAGCCATCTGTATCATGGGAAGAGGAGTCCAGACATAACAATTCGGAACCAGCTGCATCACCTAACTCAGACGATTCTGACATAATCGGTGGCTCAGCCAATGAAGTAACACATTCAGCCCACGAAGTAATGGCAGTAATTGCCCCGTGGACGGAACCATTCCTAGCCTACTTACTGAGGCAGGAACTCCCCGCAGACCAAAATGAGGCCCGCTGCATAGTTCGGCGATCTAAAGCCTACAAAGTCCGTGAGGGAGAACTGTATAAGAAAAGCACAACCAGAGTCCTTCAAAGGTGTATCTCCGAAGAGGAAGGGCGAAATCTTCTGGCCGAAATTCACGCCGGACTCGGCGGGCACCACGCCGCAGCCCGGGCCCTTGTAGGCAAGGCCTTCTGTACAGGATTTTACTGGCCGACTGCCCGGGCAGACGCTCAGGACTTAGTCCAACGATGCGTCGGTTGCCAGCTCTTTGCTAACCAGAGCCACATGCCACCCACCGCCCTCAAAACTATACCCATCACCTGGCCGTTCGCGGTCTGGGGGCTTGACATGGTAGGACCCCTTAAAGGGGGAACCCACAAGCACAAATACTTATTGGTCATGGTGGACAAATTCACCAAACGGATAGAGGCCAAGCCGATTAAAACGGCAGAATCCGTACCTGTGATAGACTTCATATCCGGGGTAGTACACCGTTTCGGCGTCCCCCACAGCATCATCACCGATAACGGCACGAACTTCACGGCCGACGAGGTTAAACTATGGTGCAAGAACATGGGCATCAAGCTCGACTATGCTTCAGTCTATCACCCTCAAACTAATGGTCAAGTGGAACGAGCAAATGGTCTAATCATGAGCGGCATCAAACCCAGATTAGTGCGGTCCCTCACGGAATCTAACACGCACTGGGTAGAGGAGCTCGACTCCGTACTCCGGGGGCTGCGGACCATGCCAAACCGCACAACTAGAATCACACCATTTTTTATGGTCTACGGCGCCGAGGCAGTTTTGCCCTGCGACATAATTCATGACTCACCTCGCGTGCGCATGTACGAGGAAAGAGAAGCCGAGTTAGATCGGCAAGACAGTTTGGACGTCTTGGAGGAGGAGCGCGACGTGGCAAAATCCCGTTCCGCATTTTTATCAACAGCAGGATCAAAGATATCAAAGCAGAGCAGTACGGGCCAAAACTTACAATGTTGGCGAGCTAGTTCTACGCCTGCCGGAGAAGAAAAATGACAAACTTACGCCCAAATGGGAAGGTCCCTTCATCATCGACCAAGTCCTTACCGGCGGCGCATACCGTCTACGCAAAGCATCTGACAACCGACTCGAGCCAAACCCACGGAACGCAGCCCGTCTCCGAAGATTTTACGCCTAGCGCCGGACTCAGGGTTCGTCTCCTTTCTCCGTCCACCTTTTATACTTTTTCGCTGTCTGTGTTTTCCCTCCTCTCTCCTTCCTTTTTTTCATCACAACCCTCTTCAGGGCTGACCTGCGTTTTGTTTGCACTCACTCGATGTGCTATTCGCACTCGTTATACATGGGGGCTTCTTTAATAGAAGCTTATTTATATGGGTTTCATGCCCAGCACATGCGTCACACTTCCGCATGTACCTTTTGATCACCATTGTATGCATCGATATGACTTAAGTTTTGGCCAAGCTGGGTTGCCTGGCTGCTGTGCTTACCCCTACGTTCCCGATTGTTCGGCTAGGAGGTAAAGGGAGCACCTCTGCGATTGTTACTGCCGGGTCAGCCGGATGTGTACCTCAGACTGGGTGAAGCCGAAGGCTAGCGTTCTTAAGGGAATATTCGGTCAGTGACCTGAAAGATGATTTATTACTTACTTATTTCTCTGCCCCCAGATGTTTTTCTATTTTTTTCGCAGTCCGGACATGCATTTCAGGGCATGCCTCCCATGGAAAGGAACCCTTAACGGAACTATTCTCCCTGGAAGATGTTTCTTACTAACCATGTAATATAACATAGCTAGTTGGGCACTTGTCGGATAAAGCATTCATGACCCCTACGCCTTGTCTCCATGCGTGCCCCGGTTTTTATATAACCGTGAGGGTATTCGGACACACTCCTGACTGTTGGGTCCCGAGGTCGAAGCGAAAAGGTCCGCAGAGACAAACGATTTACAATCCGGCTAGAAGGCATTTTTTACATGTCATTTTACAATTACATCGTCAAACTGACTGATTGTACTCCTCCTCAATCCCATCTAACAGGCTGTCTAATTTACAGTCCTGCTGGGAATATTTCGCGGCCAACTCTACTTGGCCATACATCAGGCTCACAGGGATCTCCTTCCCATCAGGCCCCATAGGTCCGACCTCGGCCATGTGGTTTGGGTCAGCCTTCGGGTACCGCGTCTTCACCATGGCCCAGGCCTCCCTGGCGCCTTGACGGCAGGCCGATATCTTCCACAGACGGAGACGTCGCCGTACTCCCTGAAGCTTCTCAGCAAGCCCTCCAAGGCCCTCGGGTAGGGAGACGGCAGGCCACAAGGCCTGAACGACGCTACTCATCGCCTGCCGAACGCGTTCAAACAGTTGCACTAGCTCGGGAAGTTGATCACCCGTTGACGCGGGAATTTCCTCCATAGGGCAACCTATGAGTTCACCTACAGACATATTTATGTCAAACGACCTCCTCGCCGAACTCTTCTTTTCAAAAGAGTTTGCTCAAGCACTTACTATAAATGCCGCGACGAAGCTGCTGATTCTCCTTCAAGGAGCCAGACAGCTGAGCCCGCACCCCTTTCAGCTCTTCTCCAAGCTGGGCATGGGCATCTTGGAGCTTGTTCCTCTCCTGCTGCACCGTCATAAGCACCCTCTCGCCGGCTCTCAACTGGTGCATCAGCTGTTGCTTGTCCGGATCTTGTCCGGCACCCTCTGCAATATAATTGTCAGACTATACACACACGCTGCACTTCATAAATTAATTCTCTTTTCGAAATATGAATTACCAAAGGGGGTCTCCGTGGCTCCCCCGGCTGCGGCTAGTGCGGCCTCAAGCTGGGCCTTGCACTCTTGAATCTCCTGGGACAGGTGGGTATTCTTCTCAGTAAGATCCTGCATAACAAATGATCCTTAAATCAGTTAGTTTAACTATTTTAAGTCTCGGGGGCTACTGGCATATATAACTATTAAAATTCCTTACCCGTATGTCCTTTACATACTGCTCCGTGGCTCTAGTTAAACCATCTTGAGCAGCACGAAGGTGCGCGTCTCCCGCATTAAATGCATTTAACGCCTCAGGGGAGAAACACGCATCACGAAGAACCGTCCGACGACGCCTATGATTCATGGCGCTCTCCACCTCAGACCTGGTGGCGGACAATTTGTCGGCATCCTCCGCTGGGGAAGCATTCGGCTCGTGCCTTGTGCTAGCCTCCCCCTCCGGACCAGGCGTTGGAGGCTGGTGGGTGGAGGCTTGATAGGAACCCTCTCCGGACTCAGTCCGGCGAGCGCTTTTTCTCCTGAAAGAATCGCGGGTATCAATATGCCTCCCAGGAGTCTTTTACTTCATGGATAATGGTGCACCGTACCTTTGTGGCGATGTTTCGATTCGCGCCGCACTTCTCTTCCGCCTGCTAGGCTGCATTGACCTCGTTTGGTCGGTCGCCGCGGGCTCGGCTTCCTGCCGTAAAGGCGCCTCCTGTCAAGCACCATTGGTGCACGGTGGTCAGAACTAAGCATTAACAAAGTAACGGCGCCAGGACTTCGGTCGCACTCACCGGGGAAGCCGGACACAAACCGGGGTTGTCAGCCATAATGTCGACTAAAGCATTATCAATGCTGAGTTGTTGGTACACCCGGTCGATCAGTTCCACCGCTAAGTCCGGGTCCTCTTTGGAGGCTGGAGCAAGGGACATTTCTGGGTCTTCGGGTTGTGGAGCTGGGTTTTTTATGCCCTCCACATCCCGACACAGTTCCTGTGTCAAAATCATACAATAAGACAATTGCCTTTAAAGGCACAAATCAGATATGCATGCGACCGCTTACCCAGCTCCGAGGGTTGTTCATGGAAAAACAGTTCAGGGGATTCGTGCGGAGGGAGTCCTCCTTCTCCCCCTTGTACAAGCCGGACAGGATCTTCACCAGATCGTCGGCCGAGCAAGGTCCCTTGCGGCCGTGACGGGTGGCGTTATCATCTCCGTTAAAGTCCCACATGGGGTAGCCCCTATATTGGAGCGGCTGCACCCCATGCATAATGCATGTGGCCATGACTCTGATCATGGTTAATCCGGAATGGGCTAGCAGCCGTATCCGGCCCATCAAGTAGTGGACGCTCCTATCATCTTCTCGTTGAGGGCTCCGTGGGCGCCAACTTAGGCGTTTCTTCAGAGGAGCGTTGCTGAACTCCAGAAGGCCGATCCGGACTGGATCCGGCAGCGGAGTGTCCTCCATATAAAACCACTCCGAAGGCCAGTCTTCGGACGCCTTCTTCGAGGTCCCGGACAGGTATCCGGTCCCGGCGATGCGCCATATTTCGGCTCCGCCCACTTGATATATCGACCCCTCGTGAGAGAGGGGTACGAGGCAAAACAGCCTCTTCCACAGCGCAAAATGGGGCTCAATGCCCAAGAACAGCTCACACAGAGCTACGAAGCCCGCGATATGCAAAATGGAGGCAGGTGCAAGGTGATGAAGCTGGAGTCCGTAGAATTCCAGGAGCCCCCGGAGAAACGGATGTATAGGAAATCCGAGTCCCCTTATTAAGTAGGAGACGAAGCACACCTGCTCTCTTTTGGAGGGATTGGGGGCGCTCTCCGCCTGCTTCCCACCCTTGTAGGTGGCCAGTCCGGCTCGAACCGGAACCATGAAGGCCGGGGAAAGATATCCCTCTGCTTGGAGCGTCACTAACTCGCTGTGCGGGACTGAGCATCTCCTCCAATCTTCTGGCTTAGGGCTCGGAGCGCGAGAAGAGGAGCCGCGTCGACTGTCCATGTTGGAATGGGTTTGGTGTCAGATGCGCCTCGATGAGTACTTGCGGAAGGAGGATGGTGTGATTTGGATCTGGATCCTCGCCTCTCTTATAGGCAGCTTATTTGCGCAGCTAGGGGGTAAAACATAAAAATACCCTGGCTTTTCGCATTCGTACGACGCGTGGAAGAAGGCCATTATTGGACGCGGAAGCCAAGGAGCGCAGCACTTATGAAGCAACCAGACACTATCCGGCAAATACATGGAGCATGAAGAAGAACCCGCCTTGCAAACACCGAAGACAACATACGCGCTGGATTCGTCATTATTGAAGCCTGGTTCGGGGGCTACTGAGGGAGTCCCGGATTAGGGGGTGTCCGGATAGCCGAACTATCATCATCGGCCAGACTCCAAGACTATGAAGATACAAGATTGAAGACTTCATCCCGTGTCCGGATGGGACTTTCCTTGGCATGGAAGGCAAGCTTGGCTATACGGATATGTAGATCTCCTACCATTGTAACCGACTCTGTGTAACCCTAGCCCTCTTCGGTGTCTATATAAACCTGATGGCTTTACTCCGTAGGACAGAACAACAATCATACCATAGGCTAGCTTCTAGGGTTTAGCCTCCTTGATCTCGTGGTAGATCTACTCTTGTAACCCACATCATCAATATTAATCAAGCAGGACGTAGGGTTTTACCTCCATCAAGAGGGCCCGAACCTGGGTAAAAACATCGTGTCCCTCGTCTCCTGTTACCATCCGCCTAGACGCACAGATCGGGACCCCCTACCCGAGATCCGCCGGTTTTGACACCGACAGTCTCACATTGACGAGGATAATCAATGGGCTATGGAGATGCCCATCGATTGATGTCAACATGAGAAGTAGGGATTGCCATGCAACAGATGCACTAGAGTTATAAATGTATGAAAGCTCAACAAAAGAAACTTAGTGGGTGTGCATCCAACTTGCTTGCTCACGAAGACCTCGGGCATTTTGAGGAAGCCCATCATTGGAATATACAAGCCAAGTTCTATAATGAAAAATTCCCACTAGTATATGAAAGTGACAACAAATGAGACTCTCTATATGAAGAACATGGTGCTACTTTTGAAGCACAAGTGTGGAAAAAAGATAGTAACATTGTCCCCCTTTTTTATTTTCTTATTTTTTTGGGGCCTTCCTTTTTTTGGCCTTTCCCTTTTTTCTTTTTGTAAGGGACAATGCTCTAATAATGATGATCATCACACTTCTATTTATTTACAACTCATGAATTACAACTAGAACAAGATATGACTCTATATGAATGCCTCCGACGGTGTACCGGGATGGGCAATGAATCAAGAGTGACATGTATTAAAAATTATGAGGGTGGCTTTGCCACAAATACGATGTCAACTACATGATCATGCAAGGCAATATGACAATGATGGTGCGTGTCATGATGAACGGAATGGTGGAAAGTTGCATGGCAATATATCTCGTAATGGCTATGGAAATGCCATAATAGGTAGGTATGGTGGCTGTTTTGAGGAAGATATAAGGAGGTTTATGTGTGATAGAGCGTATCGTATCACGGGGTTTGGATGCACCAGCGAAGTTCGCACCAACTCTCAAGCTGAGAAAGGGCAATGCACGGTACCGAAGAGGCTAGCAATGATGGAAGTGTAAGAGTGTGTATAATCCATGGACTCACATTAGTCATAAAGAACTCATATACTTATTGCAAAAATCTACAAGTCATCAAAAACCAAGCATTACGCGCATGCTCCTAGGGGGATAGATTGGTAGGAAAAGACCATCGCTCGTCCCCGACCGCCACTCATAAGGATGACAATCTAAGAACACCTCATGTTTCAAATTTGTTACACAACAGTTACCATACGTGCATGCTATGGGACTTGCCAACTTCAACACAAGTATTCTTTAGATTCACAATTACCCAACTAGCATGACTCTAATGTTACCATCTCCATATCTCAAAACAATTGTCGAGTATCAAATTGATCATAGCATCCAATTCACTTCCTATGATAGTTTTATTATACCCAACTTGGATGCCCATCCTTGTCACGACCGGTTTTTCAATAAAATACTTATTGAGAAAATCGATCTTTTGATTCCCAGTATAGGAAAAGTTATCCACACTGGTAGACAAATACTTGATAAACAGAGGACCAGTAGCATTAAATATATTACAGGGTTGAGCTGAGGCTGCTCAACAATTTATTACAAACTCACCAATATCTTACATAAGGGCAGTTATGACACAGGGGTGTGGTGACATGCTACTAGCTCGAGATAAAAAGTGGTGGTGGATAACTTGACTCCTAACTGGCAGCTCATCCAGCATTGAGGTGAGGCTCGATGGATTTATTTTTGGGGTGGCGGAAGCGGATATAATACAGTGACCAAATGCAGGATCGCACGGGACTGACTGGGACTCCTCTAGGCATCGGACTCGCTATCGAACACTTCATCCATGAGATCGCCTTCTTTGGTGGAATCAACAAGCCAGGTGAGTACTTTGAAAGTACTCGCAAGACAGTTCGGACAAAAGATATAACAAATGTATGCATGAATGCGTCATGAGCAAAAATAATGATGCTCATTCCAATAATAATATTTTTGCACGACTTGATAAGTAAAACAAATAACTAAAGACTGATCGGGTGTCTGGAGCGACGCCTCGAAAGGTAAATAAATAAAGCTCATGCCGCAATCGGGCGTCTAAGCGACACCACATAAAGGGATTATAAAATAAATGCCACAGTCGGGCGTCTCAGCGACACCACTTAAAGGGCTTGTAAAAGAAATGCCACAGTCCGACGTCTGAGCGACGTCACAGAAAGGGCTTGTAAAAGAAATGCCACAGTCGGACGTCTGAATGACGTCACAGAAAGGGCATGTAAAAGAAATGCCATAGTCGGACGTCTGAGCGACGTCACAGAAAGGGCTTGTAAAAGAAATGCCACAGTCGGACGTCTGAGCGACATCACAGAAAGGGCTTGTAAAAGAAATGCCTCAGTCGGACGTCTAAGCGACATCATAGAAAGGGCTTATATCAAATGTAAATAACAAGTCTGCCACAGTCGGACGTCTGAGCGACATCACAGAAAGGGCTTATATCAAATGTAAATAACGGGTTAGTTCATCCACAAGAATAGTCTTTTTACCGGATTTAAAACTCATGTAGTCCACCGGGTTTTGTCACTGAGGCTGATATCTGACAAGATAAGATGGTCACAACCTCGAATAGCATGGGATCAAATCTCTATACGCGCGCTTTAAGGGGTGCCCCCCTCTCGGTCCCAACCGGAAACACCCATGCCCCCTGACCGGATGACGGGCTTTAATCCAGGGCCATGGAACCCTCATCCCGGCCTCTCTATTTGGTGTGTACCGGGAAAATGGTTTGCAACTTACTAGGCCATATTCCTTGCGGAAAACATGTGGCAGTACAGGAATGGAAATGAATGGGAATGTGATTTGATTGACGATGACACTGAAGTCAAAATAGACTGGCGTAAGACTGGCATGCCACAACACTGCCATCTTACCCATCCTCATGCCATCACATGGCCATGCAAATATGTATCCAACAACATATGGCTTTCCGAAACTTACTTTCCACTTCTGTGCATGAAATATAACATTCAAAGAAATGTTCATAAACATGCCATGAAACTCCTAAATGCAAACATGCAACAAACACTCATCATATCAAGAGTTCAAACATGCTTGCCTGGTTCGGAGTAGTCGGAGTCTAACTGGGTGAAGTTCGCGGCTCCGTCACCTCCTCCGGTATCTATGGTATAAGAAAATACGCACGTAACGTAAATACCGTGAGGTGCACAAAAAGTAATCCAAATAATTTTCAAATAAAACTGATAAAAAACTAGCCAAAATTTTAAAGAGAACAGAAAAAGAATCAAACAAAAATCATTTTCTGTTTAAAAGTTATAAGGGTTTTGATTCAGGGACCTTTCTGTAATGAAACAGAAAACTCCCAGGGAGTTCTGCGGAAAAGTCCAGAAAACGATTCGTTTAAAAGAAAAGAATGAGAGACTGACAGGCGGGTCCCACCTGTCAGGTTTGAATATTCAAATGAGGGAGACGGGGCTCGACGGCACCCGAGAGCAGTCAATAAAACCTTTGTTGGTGGTTAACCAATCCAATACAATAAGGTTGGCGTAAAACTTCAATCCTTCAAATTCCATAACCACACCTTGACAGTAACTCTGGGTCACTTGCTTAATCCCAGGGGACTTGATGATCATGGATTTTTCCAAGGGAAGCATCGAAAAATTATTTTGCAAAGCAAAACTCTTTGAAATGAATGAGTGAGAAGCTCCAGAATCAAACAAACCCATGGCAGGCATTGTGTTGACGGGGTACGTACCGAGTACGATATCTGGGGCGTTCTGTGCTTCCTCTTTGGTCACGTGGTTCAGGTGACCCTTCCTGTGGTTGTTATTGTGGTTGAAATTGTTTCTCTTGGGCGCTGAATTATTGCCACCATTCTTAGGCTTCAGGGTTGAGTTCCTTGGCTTGGTGCACTGCTTGGCATAGTGCCCTTCTTCTCCACAAGCGTAACAAGTAACGCCTGGGCGATATGTGAACTCCTTGTCTCTTGCATGAAAATTCATGATTGGGCGTGAATTATTCGTCGGGGTTTTGTGTGTACCACCCTTCCGAATTTCTGTCCTGCTTCTGTGGTTACGAGCAAAAGTAGACTGGTCCCTTTTGCGTTTGTGGAAATCTTCCAAGCTGCATCGCTCATTTTCCAGAGTAATGGCCTTATCCACCAGTGTTTTAAAATCTGGGAAGGTATTCACAACCAGCTGGCATTTAAGTGTGGGTGCCAGGCCATCCAAGAATTTTTCCATCTTCTTGCTCTCGGTCATGCGCTCTTCATTGGCGTAGTGAGACAGCAGAGTGAATTGGCTGTTGTATTCTGACACTGTCATGGTCCTTTGCTTGAGGTCATCAAATTCTCTCTTCTTGATTTTCATAACACTCTTAGGAATGTGTGCCCCACGAAAACCTTCTTTGAAATCCTCCCAGGTTATTTCATTTTCGTTGGGGTGCATGTGCAGGAAGTTTTCCCACCATGATGCAGCTGCTCCGGTGAGATAATGAGGTGCATACAATACCTTTTCACGGTCTGAACACTGTGCAATAATTAATTTTCTCTCCATGTCTCGAAGCCAGTCGTCGGCCTCAAGAGGCTTGTCAGTATGAGAAAATGTTGGGGGACGCGTCTTTTGTAACTCAGATAACTTGGATTGCTGCTGATACTGACCACGGTGATTTCCCATATTGATGAATTGGTTCATCATTTCCTAGTGTTGTTGCTAACTCTGTTCATACAGACGACACACTTGGGTAAATGCTGTTTCACTGTCCTGTTGACTTGTCTGTCCCTGAGTGAAATTGTTGTTTGGTGGTGTGCCATAATTTTCTTCGGGCTGATTAGGCATGGAGCGCGTCCACGGATGAGACATCTTTCACTCTGGGGATATATTTTGTGAAACTCATAAGACAAGAAAGAGAGTCGCAAAAGTCAATAAAATCACACATAAAACTCCAGGATTTTTTTTGAAAATACACGATTGCGCGCGGAGAAGGACTATTACATCTCTTACACGCAGGCATAATTATACATTACATCACTCAGGATATGCGTACATAATCCTGACATGTTATTGAGACTAGTGCACTTCTCCAGATCCTACATGATGCACAAACAGGCTACTTCTCACAACCTATGTACATATAAACATATCACACAAGTCGGTACATCACATGGCGTCTAAACGTACTTAGTCGGAGATGGTGAGGATCTCCCTTGGCCTGCCGAGGGTGAGACGCAGTGATGCTGGGGACTCAACCTCCTCCTCGCTGATAGGTTCCAGATGAGAAACGCTGCGCTGAGCTGATGGAGCAGGTGTCATAGTTGGACTAACACGAATATGAGTGGGCGAAATAGGTGGAGTAGCACGTATGGGAGTGGGTGCAATAAGTGGTGCAGAGCGAACGGGAGTGGGTGCAATAGCTTGGTTGAATTCCTTTAGTGGTAGGCAGGCGACGAGCAGTGGTGAGAATGGTAGGTGAATGAGAAGCTGAGGACGTGATGAACGTCAGCGGTGGAGCGGTGTGCAGGAGTTCCCTCCTGTTGGCGGCACAGCCATGGACTGAGTCCATGCGGGCAGCTACGAGGTCGTCCACCATGCTGTTGAAGGCTGCCTCTAGGGCTCGGAGGTACTCGACAAGCATCTCAAAGGCCTCGTCTCGCTCCCCTCTGGGGCAAGAGAATGAGTAGTGACAGGTGTATGGCACGTGGCATGGAAGGTAGCGGTAGCGACGGGTCTTCATTGCAGGAAGGACATCCCGAAGACGAGCTATCGCCTCGCGGGCAGCCATATGCATAGCATGCCTCTCAGTAGGCATGGCTCTCCCCAAGAATCGGAAGCGGCGTATCTCAGCACGCCCTCCCCTGAATTGCACCGCGGCCTGGTGCATGGTTAGACTGTCGTTGATCTTGTGTGGATAAAGTGTGAAGACCGGGCGCACGGATGGCCACATCGCGATCTGAACGATGAAGGAGAGGAGCTTGACGAACCCCTCAGGCACGTTGGCGAACATTTGTGACTCACAGTCGTTGCCAGCCATCTACAAAAGTAGGCAAAAATTCTGAGCGATCAGATCATAAATTTCGTGCTGACTGTCAGAAAAATGACTATATTTGTAAAAACATGAATAAACTCTATCATGCTAATAACCGATTAGAGATCGCACCTAGTGGCTTCCTACAGTCAGCCTGGCTCTGGTACCAAGTCTGTCACGACCAGTTTTTCAATAAAATACTTATTGAGAAAATCGATCTTTTGATTCCCAGTATAGGAAAAGTTATCCTCACTGGTAGACAAATACTTGATAAACAGAGGACCAGTAGCATTAAATATATTACAGGATTGAGCTGAGGCTGCTCAACAATTTATTACAAACTTGCCAATATCTTACATTAGGGCGGTTATGACACAGGGGTGTGGTGACATGCTACTAGCTCGAGATAAAAAGTGGTGGTGGATAACTTGACTCCTAACTGGCAGCTCATCGAGCGTCGAGGTGAGGCTCGATGGATTTATTTCTGGGGTGGCGGAAGCGGATATAATACAGTGACCAAATGCAGGATCGCACGGGACTGACTGGGACTCCTCTAGGCGTTGGACTCGCTATCGAACTCTTCATCCATGAGATCACCTTCATCAACATCTGGCCAAATCAACAAGCCAGGTGAGTACTTCGAAAGTACTCGCAAGACAGTTCGGACAAAAGATATAACAAATGTATGCATGAATGCGTCATGAGCAAAAATAATGATGCTCATTCCAATAATAATATTTTTGCACGACTTGATAAGTAAAACAAATAACTGAAGACCGATCGGGTGTCTGGAGCGACGCCTCGAAAGGTAAACAAATAAAGCTCATGCCACAATCAGGCGTCTAAGGGACACCACATAAAGGGCTTATAAAAGAAATGCCACAGTCGGGCGTCTCAGCGACACCACTTAAAGGGCTTGTAAAAGAAATGCCATAGTCAGACGTCTGAGCGACGTCACAGAAAGGGCTGGTAAAAGAAATGCCACAGTCGGACGTCTGAGCGACGTCACAGAAAGGGCTTGTAAAAGAAATGCCACAGTCGGACGTCTGAGCGACGTCACAGAAAGGGCTTGTAAAAGAAATGCCATAGTCGGACGTCTGAGCGACGTCACAGAAAGGGCTTGTAAAAGAAATGCCTCAGTCGGACGTCTGAGCGACATCACAGAAAGGGCTTATATCAAATGTAAATAACAAGTCTGCCACAGTCGGATGTCTGAGCGACATCACAGAAAGGGCTTATATCAAATGTAAATAACGGGTTAGTTCATCCACAAGAATAAACTTTTAACCGGATTTAAAACTCATGTAGACCACCGGGTTTTGTCACTGAGGCTGATAGCTGACAAGATAAGATGAACACAGTACTTGGACATGTACAAGATGATTTAAAGGATTTGTGACTCTGCAGAGTTTGTACTAACTGACCACAGCCAACGGATTTCCGTAGTCACGAAGGACTATTTCCGTTTATGGTATTTCGGTAGAAACACATTTAACCAGTACACACCCATTCCACCTCGCGATGCCAGGAATCACCCTAGACAACGTCCATGAAAAACTTTGAGATGGGGAGGTCACAACCTTGAATAGCATGGGATCAAATTTCTATACGCGCGCACTAAGGGGTGCCCCCTCTCGGTCCCAACCAGAAACTCCCATGCCCCCTGACCAGATGACGGGATTTAATCCAGGGCCATGGAACCCTCATCCCGGCCTCTCTATTTGTTGTGTACCAGGAAAATAGTTTGCAACTTACTAGGCCATATTCCTTGCGGAAAACATGTGGCAGTACATGAATGGAAATGAATGGGAATGTGATTTGATTCACGATGACACTGAAGTCAAAATAGACTGGCGTAAGACTGGCATGCCACAACACTGCCATCTTACCCATCCTCATGCCATCACATGGCCATGCAAATATGTATCCAACAACATATGGCTTTCCGAAACTTACTTTCCACTTCTGTGCATGAAATATAACATTCAAAGAAATGTTCATAAACATGCCATGAAACTCCTAAATGCAAACATGCAACAAACACTCATCATATCAAGAGCTCAAACATGCTTGCCTGGTTCGGAGTAGTCGGAGTCTAACTGGGTGAAGTTCGCGGCTCCATCACCTCCTCCGGTATCTACGGTATAAGAAAATACGCACGTAACGTAAATACCGCGAGGTGCACAAAAAGTAATCCAAATAATTTTAAAATAAATCTGGTAAAAAACTAGACAAAATTTTAAAGAGAACAGAAAAAGAATCAAATAAAAATCCTTTTGTGTTTAAAAGTTATAAGGGTTTTGATTCAGGGACCTTTCTGTAATGAAACCGAAAACTCTCAGGGGGTTCTGCGGAAAAGTCCAGAAAACGATTCGTTTAAAAGAAAAGAATGAGAGACTGACAGGCGGGTCCCACCCATCAGGTTTGAATATTCAAACGAGGGAGACGGGGCTCGACGGCGCCCGAGAGCTGTCGGCGATCCACGGCGAGGCAAGGGGATCGGACTCGATCCACGTACCTCCGTGTTCAGTACGTCCTTCAGCGTCGGTGGGTGGTGGTGGTGGTCGCCGGCGAGCACTGTGTCGACGGCTGCCCTTGCTCCGGCGGACGGTGGTTCGAGTAGTCATGGAGCTCGTCGGAGAGAGCTGCTGGGGTCAAATTGGAGTGGGGGTTAGTCTCCTAGAGTTGCCATGAGGCTACGGGCAAGTCTAGGGCAGTGGAGGAGTTCTCACCGGAGAGAACGCTGCCGGAGCCCGAGGCGGACGGAGGTGGCCGGAGTGGAGGAATAAGGGCCCCTCGAGGCTTTTCCAGTGGCTAGGCCGGGTCTGATGAGGTGGTGGTGATGTGCGGGGTCGAGCGCTATTTATAGCCGTCCCGAGGCGGTTGCCGTGAATGGGATAAGTCCGGCGAGCGATTACGGCGGCGCTGTGCCTGGACGGTTGGTTTAAGGGCTTGCGCATCATCTAGATGGAGCACTGGTTCCATTCCAGTGCCTAACTCAACATGGCAAGGGTGGTTACGGTCTGTCCCCGAAGGAACGGCCGTACGACACGTCGGCGGCAGAGAGCGCGCCCTGAGCATGCCAGGCCACGGCGACGGTGCTGCATGCGTGCGCTGGCAAGGGAGATGGCCACGCGGAGCTCACAGGTGGTTTGGGCGGTGCCGAACGGCGTTATGCCATAGGGTGCCCCCTGTCGGCCGCCACGGGGGTTCTGCCGCCGCGGAAGACACCGGCGCAGGCGGGCCAAGGTGCCACAGACGCCAGGAACGAGCCAAGCGCGCGTGTGGTGCCCCGGACAGGGAGGAAGGGCCGTGCACAACGCGCCAGGCGCACAGTCGACATGTGACTTAACCCTGACAAAGAAACGACACTGAACTTACTGAATTTCTGAAGATGCACAGTAACAGTGCAGGCCAGGTATTCGACAGAATGATTTTGGCATGTGGGGATTTTTCCTTGAGCTGGTTTTTGGTGGAGTGGTCTCTCATTGCAACTGGGGGTTGCCTGAATTTTGGTGGAATTTTTGGAGAAGTGGAGATATGAATTTCACCAAATTTGACAAATCTGGTCCAAACTTGCAGAGGGTGAAATTTGAAAATTCTGAAAAGAAGAAGAGTGGATCTTGATGGATCTAGGTTGTGGGTGCTAAGGACTATCCAGAGGAGTTGATTTGAGACCAAAGTTCAAAGGCATTAAGGTACTTGCTTTGCAAATTACCTAGGCTCAAAATAAAGGGCAGCATTGTTTTGGGAAAAGAAATAAATGAGATAAAATCCAAAAATGGATTTAACTAGTTGGGACAGAATGTTAGGGTTGTCCCAAAGTGGAAGGACTGGTTTTGGGAGAATTTTACCACAAGAGGCATGGTAAGAAGGGATCAAAACCAAAGAAAAGCCCAAAACCAAAAAGGTTTTCTTTTTAGAAGAAACTAAATCCAAGAAAAGATTTTGAGAGGGAAAACTCAGAAGTGAGGTTTTTAAGAAGGGTTTAAATGACCTTCTTTAAACCAAGCAAGGCTCTTGCTGAAAACAAAAACCACAAATTTTTTGGAGTGTCACAATCATTCTAGGACCAATTTTATAACTATAGCAAATACCATGCTGTTCTAAAGGACTCTCAAAATAATATAAGTGAAGCATGAGAGATCAACAATTTCTACAAAATTAAACCACCGCCGTGCTCTAAAAGATACAAGTGAAGTACTAGAGCAAAACTATCTAGCTCAAAAGATGTAAGTGAAGCACATAGAGTATTCTAATAAATTACAAATCATGTGGGTTTCTCCCAAAAGGTGTGTACAACAAGGATGATTGTGTTAATCTAAAATGCAAGGACTAATATCATACAAGACGCTCCAAGCAAAACACATATTATGTGGCGAATAAAAATATAGCTCCGAGTAAAGTTACTGATAGACAAAGACGGAAGAGGGGATGCCTTCCGGGGAATCCCCAAGATTAGGCTTTTGGTTATCCTTGAATATCTTGGGGTGCCATGGGAATCCGCAAGCTTAGGCTCTTGCCACTCCTTATTCCATAGTTCATCAAATCTTTACCAAAAACATGAAAACTTCACAACACAAAACTCAATAGGAAATCTCATAAGCTCTGTTAGTGCAAGAAAGAAAAACCACCACATAAGGTACTGTAATGAACTCATTCTTTATTTAAATTGGTGTTAAACCTACTGTATTCCAACTTCTCTATGGTTCATACCCCCGATACTAGCCATAGATGCAGCAAAATAACCAAACAACACATGAAAAACAGAATCTGTCAAAAACAGAATAGTCTGTAGCAATCTATAACTTTAGAATACTTCTGGAACTCTAAAAATCCTAAAAAAATTGGAAATCCTGGGAAATTTTTCTATTGATATACAGCAAGAATAATCAATGCAAAATGACGTTTCTGTGATTTACTAAAATTATTTTCGTATGTGCAAAAGTTTCTGTTTTTCAGCAGAATCAAATTAACTATCACCATAGGTTATCCTATAGGTTCTACTTGGCACAAACACTAATTAAAACATGAGAACACATATAAACAGAAGCTAGATGAAATATTTATTACTAAAAAGAAGCAAAAAGCAAGGAACAAAAATAAAATTGGGTTGCCTCCCACAAGCGCTATCATTTAACGCCCCTAGCTAGGCATAAAAGCGAGGATAGATCTAAGTAGTACCATAATAATAAGATAGATCACAAAAACTCATTTCATATTCTCTACGTTCATCAGCAAGTTTGCTTTGAGGCAAACAAAAATAATCAAAAGGGCTAAATTTAATGGGACAGAAGTCCCCAAGATCAATCTCGGGAGGTATAGGTTCCTCCTTTGGCCCTTCATATTGCACAACCAAATCATCATTGTAAGCATTCTTTTGGCAGTACTTCGTAAGCCTATACTCAAGAGAATATCCTAAATCATTATTTCGAATAGCAAATCATTATTAAGTGCAGAAATTCTATCAACTCAAACATTCATAGGAACCTTTTTTCTAAGGTTTTCATTAAAAGCAACATAATCCAAAGATTGGAAACGCCTAATTTCCTCTTGATCGAAGAGGATCGCCTCTATGGGAGAACGGCCGGCGTCCACCCTATAGTGCGCAAAGATTTCTTTGGCCTATTTTATTATAAATCTAAACTCATGTGCCAAAAAGATTGTAGCGGCGCGCTTAACAGAAGAATGATCAATATTAGGAAATTCTAGGAAAATCCTTTGTATGCAAGTATGCATGTGCATAAATTGTCTTTCAAGTTCAACTACAAGCATGGCGATAGCATCCGCAAGACTACTAGTTCTATGAAGAATAGAACCACCCATAGAAGGTAAAGCACCGGCACAAGTAAAGAAATCTTGAATAACCCCTTTTCCAATAATATTACCACTACCGATTCGAAATTTTTTAGTATGTAAGATAGTGGGTTCTTCAGCAGGAGCATCAGAATTTTCCAAGTTATTATTATTATCCATATCAACGGTAATCTCCCCCATTTTAGACATAACGATAGAAAATGCGAGGAGAAAGCGAAAGAGAGAGGAGATTGGGAAAGAGAGGGCAAATAAAACGGCAAGGGTGAAGTGGGGGAGAGGAAAACGAGAGGCAAATGGCAAATAATGTAATGCGAGGGAGAAGAGTTTGTGATGGGTACTTGGTATGTCTTGACTTGAGCGAAGACCTCCCTCGTAACGGCGCCAGAAATCCTTCTTGCTACCTCTTGAGCACCGCGTTGGTTTTCCTTGAAGAGGAAAGGGTGATGCAGCAAAGTAGCGTAAGTATTTACCTCAGTTTTTGAGAACCAAGGTACCAATCTAGTAGGAGGCTCCTCAGAAGTCCCATGCACCTACACAAACAAACAAGAACCTTGCAACCAAGCAATAAAGGGGTTGTCAATCCCTTCACGGTAACTTGCAAAAGTGAGATCTGATAGAGATAATATGATAAGATAAATATTTTTGGTATTTTTATGATATAGATTGAAAAGTAAAAGATGCAAATAAAAGTAGATGGAAAACTTATATGACAAAAGATAGACCTGGTGCCATAGGTTTCACTAGTGGCTTCTCTCAAGATAGCATAAGTATTACAGTGGGTGAACAAATTACTGTCGAGCAATTGATAGAAAAGTGCATAGTTATGAGAATATCTAGGCATGATCATGTATATAGGCATCACATCCGTGTCAAGTAGATCGAAACAATTCTGCATCTACTACTATTACTCCACAGATTGAGCGACTCCTGCCTGCATCTAGAGTATTAAGTTCATGAAGAACAGAGTAACGCATTAAGAAAGATGACATGATGTAGAGGGATAAACTCATGTAGTATGACATAAACCCCATCTTTTTTATCCTCGATGGCAACAATACAATATGTGCCTTGCTGCCCCTGCTTTCACTGGGAAAGGACACCGCAAGATTGAACCCAAAGCTAAGCACTTCTCCCATTGCAAGAAAGATCAATCTAGTAGGCCAAACCAAATTGATAATTCGAAGAGACTTGCAAACATGACTAATCACACATAAAAGAATTCAGAGGAGATTCAAATATTTCTCATAGATAAACTTGATCATAAACCCACAATTCATCGGATCTCGACAAACACACCGCAAAAAGAGTTACATCGAATAGATCTCCAAGAAGATCGAGCAGAACTTGGTATTGAGATTCAAAGAGAGAGAAGAAGCCATCTAGCTAATAACTATGGACCCGAAGGTCTGTGGTAAACTACTCACAACTCATAGGAGAGGTCTTGGAGATGATGTAGAGGCCCTCCGTGGTTGATTCCCCCTCCGGCAGAGCGCCGACGAAGGCTGCAAGATGGGATTTCGCGGATACAGAAGGTTGCGGCGGTGGAATTAGGTTTTTGTTGAGCTCCCCGATGGTTTCAGGGTACGGGAGTATATATAGGCGAAGGAGGTAGGTCGGTGGAGAAACGAGGGGCCCACAAGGGTGGGGGGTGTGCTGGGCACTCTCGTGGCCGCTTCGTTTGTTGCTTGACGTCCACTCCAAGTCTCCTGGTTGGCATTTGTTCCGAAAAGATCGCTCTCGAAGGTTTCATTCCGTTTGGACTCCGTTTGATATTCCTTTTCTTCGAAACACTGAAATAGGCAAAAAAGCAGCAATTCGGGTTGGGCCTCCGGTTAGTAGGTTAGTCCCAAAAATTATAGCGGGACCCATAAACATCCAAAGCGGGTAATATAATAGCATGGAACAATCAAAAATTATAGATACATTGGAGACGTATCATGGACCCTACGGGTTCGAGAACTATGTAGAAATGACCGAGACACATCTTCTTGTCAATAACCAATAGCGGGACCTGGATGCTCAAACTACATAACAACATACGTTGTTCCCTTTGTCATCAGTATGTTACTTGCCCGAGATTCGATCGTCAGTATCATAATACCTAGTTCAATCTCATTGTCGGCAAGTCTCTTTACTCGTTCCGTAATACTTCATCCCGCAACTAACTCATTAGTCACATTCCTTGCAAGGCTTATAGTGATGAGCATTACCGAGAGGGCCCAGAGATACCTCTCCGAAACACAGAGTGACAAATCCTAATCTCGATCTATGCCAACCCAACAAATACCTCCGGAGACACCTATAGAGCACATTTATGATCACATTTTACATTGTGACGTTTGGTAGCACACAAAGTGTTCCTCCGGTATTCAGGAGTTGCATAATCTCATGGTCTGAGGAACATGTATAAGTCATGAAGGAAGCAGTAGCAATGAAACCGTAACGATCATAATGCTAAGCTAACGGATGGGTCATGTCCATCACATCATTCTCCTAATGATGTGATCTTGTTCATCATATGACAACACATGTCTATGGTTAGGAAACATAACCATCTTTGATTAACGAGCTAGTCAAGTAGAGGCATACTAGGGACAATATGTTTTCTCTATGTATTCATACATGTACTAAGTTTCCGGTTAATACAATTCTAGCATGAATAATAAACATTTATCAGGAAATAAGGAAATAAATAATAACTTTATTATTTCCTGTAGGGCATATTTACTTTAGTCTACCACTTGCACTAGAGTCAATAATCTAGATTACATAGTAATTATTCTAACACCCATGGTGCTTTGGTGCTGATCATGTTTTGCTCGTGGAAGAGGCTTAGTTAACAGGTTTGCAACATTCAGATCCGTATGTATCTTGCAAATCTCTATGTCCCCCTCCGACACTTGATGATGTATGGAATTGAAGCGTCTCTTGATGTGCTTGGTTCTCTTGTGAAATCTGGATTCCTTTGCCAAGGCAATCGCACCAGTATTGTCACAAAAGATTTTCATTGGACCCGATGCACTAGGTATGACACTTAGATCGGATATGAACTCCTTCATCCAGACTCCTTCATTTGTTGCTTCTGAAGCAGCAATGTACTCCACTTCACACGTAGATCCCGCCATGACGCTCTGCTTGGAACTGCACCAGCTGACAGCTCCTCCATTCAATAAAAATACGTATCCGGTTTGCGACTTAGAGTCATCCGGATCAGTGTCAAAGCTTGCATCGACGTAACCATTTACGACAAGATCTTTTTCACCTCCATAAATGAGAAACATATGCTTAGTCCTTTTCTGGTATTTCAGGATGTTCTTGACCGTTGTCTACTGCTCCACTCTGGGATTACTTTGGTACCTCCCTGCTGTGCTTATAGCAAGGCACACATCATGTCTGGTACACAGCATTGCATACATGATAGAACCTATGACTGAAGCATAGAGAATGACTTTCATTTTCTCTCTATCTTCTGAAGTGGTTGGGCATTGAGTCTGACTCAACTTCACACCTTGTAACATAGGCAAGAAACCTTTATTTGACTAATCCATTTTGAACTTCTTCAAAACTTTATCAAGGTATGTGCTTTGTGAAAGTCCAATTAAGCGTCTTGATCTATCTCTATAGATATTGATGCCCAATATGCAAGCAGCTTCACCGAGGTCTTCCATGGAAAAAATCTTATTCAAGTATCCCTTTATGCTGTCTAGAAATTCTATATCATTTCCAATCAACAATATGTCCTCCACATATAATATTAGAAATGCTACAGAGCTCCCACTCACTTTCTTGTAAAAACAGGCTTCTCCAAAAGTCTGTATAAAACCATATGCTTTGATCACACTATCAAAGCGTTTATTCCAACTCCGAGAGGCTTGCACCAGTCCATAAATGGATCGCTGGAGCTTGCACACTTTGTTAGCACCCTTTGGATCGGCAAAACCTTCTGGAAGCAAGCAAACTGCTTGAAGATGCGCTGAGAGGCTAGGGCTTGAGCTCCGCCTAGGATGCAAGCAATTGCGCACGGCTCCTAGAAGCCCCCAGCCCCCTCGTCCTGATGCTGGTCTTCATTCCTCCTTGGTGGTCGTGGTAGTGGAGGGAGGCCTGCATTGCCTTGCGGGCGGTCCTCGTGAGGCCGGTCCCTCCAGCCTCCCTCGCGAGGCTGATCCTGCCAGCAATCCTCGCGAGGTCGGTCGCGCCACCCCTGGCGATGGCCACGGTCTTCCCATCGTCCTCCACCTCTTCCTCCTCCTCGGCCATAGCCCCGGTCATTGCGCTCGGGGCGTCGGCCGATATGCTCATCTTGCATAGCCCTGAGCTCCTGGCATTCAATGGTGTTGTGGGTGTGGAGGTCATGGTACACGCAGTACCGACTGCCCTTAGACGACTCCAGCTGATCCCTGCCTTGCTTGGTATCTGGCTCAGCAGTGAGCACAACTGCTCCTTTGCGCTTCACGTCCTTGACCTTGGGCTTCTTCTCTTCCGGATCGGCAGCTGGAAGCTCGAGGAGGGAGAGGTGTCCTTCCTCAGCGCCGACGCACTTGGTTGCTAAGTTGAACAGCTCCAGAGAGGTGCACAGGTCCTCGTGGATTGCTAGCTCTTCCTTCATCTTGACGTCTCGAACGCCATCGGAGAAGGCTGAGATGATTGCCTCCTCAGTCACCCTAGGGATCTTGAGGCGGGCGTTGTTGAAGCGCTGGATGTACTTTTGCAGGGTCTCTCCTGGCTGTTGCTTGATGCGGCGCAAGTCACTCATGGCCGAGGGCCGATCACGAGTGCCCTGGAAGTTGGCGATGAAGCGAGTGCGCATCTCATCCTAGGAGGAGATCATGCTGGGAGGCAGGTTGAGGAGCCATGTATGGGCGCCATCCTTGAGCGCCATTGGAAACCAGTTAACCATCACCTTTTCATCCCCGTCGGCCGCCTCGATGCCCAACTCGTAGAGCTGGAGGAACTCCGTGGGGTCAGCAGTGCCGTCATAGCATGGATGCAGATCTGGCTTAAACTTGCCCTGCCAGGCCACGCTGCGCAGCTCGGCGGTGAAGGCACATCAGCCTGCAGTGGCCACAGGAAGCCTTTGGTGACGAAGGGCTTAATCTTGGAGGTCTCCGCGCGCTGCCGCCAGGAGCAATGCTGGGTCTTGGCATGCTGGAGCAGGAGAGCGGTCATGATGTGCCGGTGCCGGGAGCACACAGGCAGCTTCCTGAGGGTGAGGGATCTCTTGGCAGCTCTTTTCTTGCTGCGCGGGCGCTGGACGTGGCGGATCCCGTCCTGGGGCTGCGCACCTTGGGGCCAAGGCGCCTTCTCGAGGGGGAGGCGGCGGAGGCGCCTCCGGAGCTGCATTGCCCGCACAGGGTGGAGGGCGAGGCAGTGAGAGGGACAGTGCAGGGGAGCCCCCTGCGGCGCTGACGAGCTCGGTGATGCGGGTAAGCCACTCGTCGTAGAGATCATCGACGGGGCAGTAGTGCAGGAGCTCACGTGCCAGGAGCAACATGGCGTGTGCGTCCGTGGGAGTGCGATGAGCGTGCGACGACGAGCCTGCTGGAGTCAGCGACGGGGTAGCGGTGCGGCCTTCCTGCTGCACTAAGGGATGCAGCAACGAAGCCTACTGCTCGTTCCCCGCCGGGCCGGTGGCGGCGTGGGCGGCAGGTGATGGGGAACGACGGGGAGGCCCACCGACGTGGACCGTCTGGGCGACATGGCCCACGAGAGCAGCCCGGCGCTCGGCGCGGGCTCGGCGAGCGTCAGACATGGATGCGACGAAACGCAAGACGGCGGAGGACACAATTCCGGCGCACCCCTACCTGGCACGCCAAATGTCGGATTGTGGGTTCCGGCAGACCCTTGAGGTTCGAACACTGGGGTGCGTGCGGAGATCTGTCCCCCACCAACTCACGTCTCGTCGCCTCGCAAAGGATCTAGGCTACACGATGAACAACACAAGGGACACAAGGTTTATACTGGTTCAGGCCACCATTGTGGTGTAACACCCTACTCCAGTGTGTGGTGTGGTGGATTGCCTCTAGGGCTGATGATGAATAGTACAAGGGAAGAACAGCCTCACGAGGGGTGTTCTTGTGGTTGTGTTGTCCCTTTGGAGGGGTTGATTCCAGATTGCCCTATACTATGGTGGCTAGTCCTATATAGAGAGAGCAAGAGGCCCTGGTCCTCTTCCCAAATATTGAGCGGGAAGGGCGCCAACAATTGGCCATTTTGAAGGGGAACATCTAGTACACTTATGTTGACTAAAGTCGGTCCTCACCTGCCAAAAACTCTGATGATGACACCATCCTGGGCTCCACGATGACCTCCTTCCGGCCGTTCCTCTGGTCTTGGTCTTGTTGCACCGAAATGGTTGCCTTTGCCTAATGCCTTGGCCTATGCTTGCTCCCTTTGCACCAAAGGGGAAACAAGGACACTGCGCAGGCCGGCGCCCGCCTGGAGCCTGCCTGGCTTCAATCGTCATGGCTTGCATCATGGGCACCTCACGAGGTACCCTGCCTTGATCTCTCCGCCTCCTCGCGAGCCAGCCTGACGAGGCTACTCCTGAGGAAGCTTCCCGTCGTCCGCCCCGTGAGGCTTGAACTCTCACGAGGGTCTTGAGCTTGAGTTGATGAAGATGGGCCGTACTAGGCCACTGCTTGAGCCACACTGCAGTCCACAGGCAGGCAAGTCTGGGGACCCCCATTCCCAGAACGTTGATAGGTTGTGCAACATTCAGATCCGTATGTATCTTGCAAATCTCTATGTCTCCCTCTGACACTTGATGACGTATGGAATTGAAGCATCTCTTGATGTGCTTGGTTCTCTTGTGAAATCTGGATTCCTTTTCCAAGGAAATTGCACCAGTATTGTCACAAAAGATTTTCATTGGACCCGATGCACTAGGTTTGACACCTAGATCGGATATGAACTCCTTCATCCAGACTCCTTCATTTGTTGCTTCTGAAGCAGCAATGTACTCCACTTCACACGTAGATCTAGGGGTGTTGATGCAGCAGACTCGGTGGGCTGTGGGAGCAGACCCTCACGAGCCCCCCAGGCCCTGGGGCCTCGGGATGCTCCGGAGGCGCTGGTGGCTCCTCGCGGACCATCTCCATCTCCACCAGGGTTGCGGAATGCCTGACCTCTTGAGCCTCAGGGATGGCCCTCATGATGCGCTGGTATGCAGCAGCCGCGTTCGGCAAGCCGTAAGGCATGTGAACGTAACTGTGGGGTGGGCCCTCGCAGCGTCCCACTCGCGATGGCCAGAGGCGCTCCTGGGACGCGGCTTGGTTGAGCCCTGGTATGTCGATGCAGACGCGCAGCCCACCATCCTCGCCTGGATGGGGGGCCACAGTAGGTATGCGGCGGCTGCCTCTCATGACCCTTGACTCCTGTAGCTCCTGAATGGCCTTGCTGATGAACTCCTGAGGGTTTGGCCCTCCATGCCCTGCTCCTTCTTGATGGAAACATGCTTCGAAGCACGCCTCCACGTGGTGCCCAAGCGTGTCCCTCTTGACCTTGGCGAGGTCGACGGCCCTCCAGGGGAGAGCCCCCGAGCCCTGCCTGAGGAGGGCAATGGGTGCGCTTCCCTATGTGATGGCAGGAGGTTCCCCCTGAGCAGGCGCGGGCCCGGAGGGACCTGCCTGCTGAGGGGCCGGGCCGGTTGATGTCTTCTTCTTCTTGGGGGCAGCCTCGGGAAGCCTCCTGCTTCCACGATCCGGGTCTTCCAGTGAGGTGGCCTGAAAGGCTCTCTCCAGGGAGCAGACTGCGTCTCTCTCTTCGCAGGGCACCATGATGACCCCACCACTTCCTGGCATCTTGAGGACGTTGTAGCCTTGGTGGGTTACGGCCATGAACTTGGCCAGCACCGGGTACCCGAGGATGGCGTTGTACGGTAGGCGAATGTGGGCGACGTCGAAGTCGATGAGCTCGGTGCGGTAGTTGTTGCGTGCCCCGAAGGTTACATGGAGGCGGACCTGCCAAATCGGGACCGTGGAGCCGTCGGTGACTCCGGAGAAAGGCTTGGTGGGCTGAAGCTGACTGTAGGGTACTTGGAGATTGTTGAATGTTTCCACGGACAGGGCATTGAGACCTGCCCCGCCATCGATGAGGTACTTGGTGACTATCACGTTGCTGATGATTGGGGAACAAAGCATCAGGAGGACTCCGGCTATGGCCGCCCACTCGAGCTGATCCGCTGAGCTGAACGTGATGGTGCATGCCGACCACCTGAGAGGGCGCGTGGCCTCGAGCTTGGGGAGGACTGCATTCACTTCACGAGAGAACTGCTTGAAGATGCATTGAGAGGCTGGGGCTTGAGCTCCGCCTAGGATGCAGGCGATCGCACGTGGTTCCTGGAAGCCCCCAGCCCCTTCGTCCTGATGATGGTCCTCATTTCTCCTTGGCTGCGGCGGTAGCGGAGAGAGGCCTGCGTTGCCTTGTGGGCGATCCACGCGAGGCTGATCCCTCCAGCCTCCCTCGCGAGGCGGGTCCTGCCAGCGATCCTCGCGAGGTTGGTCGTGCCACCCTTGATGTGGGCCGCGGTCTTCCCAGCGTCCTCCGTTCCTTCCTCCTCCTCGGCCGTAGCCCCGGTCGTTGCGGTCGGGACATCGGCCGGTCCGTCCTTCACGCACGGCCCTGAGCTCTTGGCATTCATTGGTGTTATGGGTGTGGAGGTCGTGGTACACGCAGTACCGACTGCCATTGGAGGATTCGGGCTGATCTCTGCCCCGCTTGGTGTCTGGTTCTGCCGCGAGTACGGCAGCCCCCTTGCGCTTCACGTCCTTGGCCTTGGGCTTCTTCTCTTCAGGGTCTGCGGCAGGCAATTCGAGGAGGGAGAGACGCCCTTCCTCAGCCCTGGCGCACTTGGTCACCAGGTTGAACAGCTCCAAGGAAGTGCACAGATCTTCATGCATCGCAAGCTCCTCCTTCATCTTGACATCATGCACGTCGTCAGAGAAGGCTGAGATGATGGCCTCCTCGGTCACCTTGGGAATCTTGAGGCGCGCGTTGTTGAAGCGCTGGATGTACTTCTGCAGGGTTTACCCCGGTTGTTGCTTGATGCGGCGCATGTCACTCATGGCGGGTGGCCGGTCGCGAGTACCCTGGAAGTTGGTGATGAAGCGGGTGCGCATCTCGTCCCAGGAGAAGATCGTGCCCGGGGCCAGGTTCAGAAGCTAGGTGCGGGCCCCGTCTTTGAGAGCCATGGGAAACCAGTTCGCCATGACCTTCTCGTCTCCGTTGGCAGCCTCGATGCCCAGCTCGTAGAGCTGGAGGAACTCTGCAGGGTCTACCGTGCCGTCGTAGCGAGGAGGCAGGTCTGGCTTGAACTTGCCGGGCCACGCGACGGTGCATAGCTCGGTGGTGAAGGCGCGGCAGCCTGCTATGGCCACAAGAGGCCTTGGAGGACGAAGGGCCCGGTCTTGAGGGTCCCCGTGCGCCACAGCTGGGTGCAGCGCGGGGTCTTGACGTGATGGAGCAGGAGCGTGGTCGGGACGAGCCGGAGCAGGGAGCGCTCGGGCAGCTTCTCTAGGGCGTGGGATCTCTTGGCAGCTCTGCTCCTGCCGTGCTGGTTCCTGATGGGGCGGGTTCCGCCCAGGGGCCACGCGCCTTGGAGACAGGGCGCCTTCTTGAGGGGGGGCGGTTGAGGCACCCCAGGAGCTTCATTGCTCGCGCATGGCGGGGCTCGGTGCAGTGAGAAAGATGGCGCGGGGGAGCCCCCAGCGGCATGGACGAGTTCGGCGACTCGGTCGAGCCACTCTTCGTAGACGTCGTGGACTGGGCGGTAGCGCAGGAGCTTGTTTGCCGCGATGAGCACAGCTCGAGCCTCCATGGCCGCGCGGGGCGCGCGGGATGAAGAACCAGCGGGGGTGAGCGAGGGCGTAGCGGTGCAGCTGTCTCGCCTCATGGACGGGTGCTGGGATGATGCTTGCTGCTCGTTCCCCGCCGGGCCGGTGGCGGTGTTGACGGCAGGCGATGGGGAACGACGAGGGCGCCCGACGACGGGAGCCATTTGGGCAACGCGGGAAGCGAGGGCGGCTCGGCGCTCGGCGTGAACCCGGCGTGCGTCAGACATGGTCGCGATGGTCGGAGAAGAATAGGGCGACGGAAGACGAAGTCCGGAGCACCCCTACCTGGTGCACCAAATGTCAGATTTAGGGTTCCGGCAGACCCTTGAGGTTCAAACACTGGGGTGCGCGTGGAGGATTCGCCTTCTACCTACCTGTTCCTCGCCGAATCGCTAGGATGTAAACTACGAGAAGAACAACACAAGAGACACAGGATTTATACTGGTTCAGGCCACCATTGCGGTGTAATACCCTACTCCAGTGTGTGGTGTGGTGGATTGCCTCTTGGGCTGATGATGAACAATACAAGGAAGAGCAGCCTCGCGAGGGTCTGTTCTCGTGGTCTCTCTCTTTGTGTCGGCCGGATGGATCGATCCCTTCTCCCTCCTACCTGTTGGTGGCTAGTCCTATTTATAGGTGAAGGCCCTGGGCCTCTTCCCAAATATTGAGTGGGAAGGGCGCCAACAATTGGCCAATTTGAAGGGGAACATCTAGTACACTTATCCTGACTAAAGTTGGTCCTCGCCTGTCAAAGTCTCTGGTGGTGACGCCGACTTGGGCTCCACGGGGACCTCCATCCTGCCGTTGGACTGGTCTTGGTCTTGTTGCACCGAAATGGACGCCTTTGCTTGATGATCTCTCCTGCGCTTGCTCCCCTTGCACCAAAGAAGAAAGAAGGACACTGCGCGGGCTGGCGCCCTTGGTCGTCATGGCTGGCGTCATGGGCACCTCGCGAGGTACCCCGCCATCAACTCTCCGCCTCCTCGTGAGCCAGCCTGATGAGGCCGTGCCTGAGGAAGCTTCTTGTCGTCCGCCCCGCGAGGCTTGTCCCCTCGCGAGGGTCTTGAGCTTGTGCTGACGAAGATGGGCCGTGCTGGGCCCCCTTTGGGCCACGCCGCAGGCCGCAGGCAGGCAAGTCTGGGGACCCCCGTTCCCAGAACGCCGACAAGATTCTAACATAGTCATCTTCCCCTTGCATGCCTTGTATAGAAGAATGCTGCTTTAATTATAAAACATGCGACAGCAGAGAGATGGAATATGTACTGAAGAATAGAAAGGCATGACATATTGACATGTATTCCCTCCATCCGGAAAAAATTCATGTGTCTAGGCGTATTTCAGTTCTAGATACATCCTTTTTTATCCATTTCGGCAACATGTAATCCGGACGGAGGGAGTATGGTGTAAGAGCTAGGGATACGACAGGACAACACAGCAAAAAAAACACTAGTTGAATGTAAAACTGTATGCTAGCGGAATACGTACATAAATAACTAAGGCAACATACATGTGTATGATTGGGAAACTAAGATGGCATTGCAACAGAGCACTAGAACATCACTTCAATGTAAAAAAACATGGTATGGCAGACAGATGAAGTACATACTGATGAATAACAATGCATAAGATATTCAGAAGCATGATGTCCAAATTAAGCAGATGGCATTGCGATAGAGTAGAATGGCAGTACTTGAATTTGAAAACATGTTATCATGAATGGAATAGGTACTGAAAAACAGGAAGGCAAGACATATTTACATGCATGATCAGCATGCTAAGCACATGGCATTGCAACAGAGTAGATACAATCCAGGACATTATATGCATGTTGTATCCATATCACAGGCCAAGTTAGAGCAAGGACCTTGTGAGGTGAAGAGGATTCATCATCTTTCTGCAAGTCTTCTAAAGAACTGCCTTTACATGTTCCGTCATATTGGGTATCATTGACATCAAGTTTATTGTCCTTTACATTGCTCCGTGAGGTTCTTGTGGATATATCAGTGTGTGCAATTGTATCTGACATGCATGGAAGACAACTAGTAGTTAGATTTATGTAATGAGTTCCTGTAGGAGACGACATAAATAGCAGGACTGGGGTTAACTAGCAGCAACATGTCTCATAAACTAAAGGGAGAACACAGATGAAAGCTACAAAATATGTATCGTTTGTACTCGAGATTAACTAGATGGCACACAAAAGTATTAAAGAACAACATAGGTAATACTAGAAGTGGTATAATACTATAATCACCAGCCTGTGGGATAGCATTGGCTGATGGATGATAACTATGGAACAACGTTACCTAAAGAACAAGTATCTTAGCTGAACTATGGAACAACGTTAACTCCTGAACAAGACCCGTAAGAGATCAGCATGATATACAGTGAAATGTGATGATCTATTTTCCATGCTTAGATGAATAACAAAGCCATAAATGTTGCACACAAGTAAGATGAGGGTACAACCTATCTGGCTGCCATCCATAGGAGTGAGCATCATGTGCTGACTTGTCGATGGCCCTGCAGTTGTTGTGGCTGTCCATGTCGTGCACGCGCATTCGATGCAGGGAACTATTGAGTGCGGACTATAGCTCCCTTCTGGTGTATGCTTCCCTTGTTGGAGCACCTGCGGTGAGTCGGAAGACGGTGTGTCTAAAGATGCAGATAACACATAATGTTAAGAATTACATATCTCTTTGATCTGAAGAAATACACTAAGAGATCAACAGCAAGGTATGAGAGTTGTCACACATCTGTTGACTGAAGACTAAATTGGGGTCAGACGATTTTATTTTATTTTGGTACTGTTCGATCTACGCCGGATGGCTTGATGGCCGTCTTGTGCCTCCCGGCTGACACTATTCGGAATCTTCCCCGAAGAGCCAGTGATCAACGGCAGAGCAGCCTGCCTCCGCCATCCGTGGCCCCGGCCAAAACCCCGCTCCCTGCCTCACCGCACTGCCGTGGTTGCGCCGCCCCCGGGCCAATCCACAAAGACTCCCCGTCATCCAGATCTGGCGGCGGCAGTACCTTCAACCCACGCAACTCTAAAAGATAGCCATCTAAGCGCTACTTCCGCGGCAAACTTGCGGCCCCGCACCCTTACATTAGACACCAGCCAACCGGCAGCCTAGGAGCTCAGCCGCCTCGAGGGGTGCTGCTTCCCATTGGGAATCGATTGGCCCAGAATAAAAATTCAGACAACTGACGCCTAAATAAAGTGATTTGATATGAGGGTGCGACCTATCTGGCGGCATGGTGAAGTAGGCAGGTCCAGCTGTCGAGTCGGTGAGGCCGGCGCGGTTGCGGTGGCGACCGGTGGAAGGGAAAGAACGATGTCGTGACGGTCGACGGCTACGGGGAAGCAGCGCCAGGACTCTGGACGGATCCGAAGTTGGAGCTGCTCCGGCACCGTGAACAACGGCGGGGGTGAATCGGCTCCGGTACGGTTCACGCGGCCATCGTTGAGGCAGCACCAGCAGCACAGAGTAAGAGGCACACGACCCAATGCAAAATGGCAAATGGACAGCGTCTCCAGCATTAGGGAGGAGGGAGGCTGTTAAATTGGTGCGGTGGGGGCGCCATGGAGGTGGGGCTGAGGTTTCGCGTCTCGGGAGATGGGAGCTTCCCGGGGAGAAGGTGATTTGGCACCCACGAGGTATGAATGGGGGTGGGCGGGGGGGGGGGGATTGGGAGGGGAGTGGAACCATGTACGGACACATTTGTCTGAAATGTGAGGGGGAGTTACAGTTCTACCCTTGCCTATAGTCTTCTCGACTTGGGTCTGTGTACTGAGGGTCGGGGATAGTAGAGTAACTTTGCTTCTCCCCAAGTAGTGGGCGGGAGCGATTTCGGGCGAGGAGGGCATGTTTTGAACTATAGTGGGCGTGAGCGATTTTGGGTGAGGACAGCGTGTTTTGAAATAGTGGGCGCGAGCTATTTCGGGCGAGGAGAGCATGTTTTGCCGACCATGGTTTATGAATTATTTGGAACATGTCATTTCGGCCGAGGAGAATGCGCGCTTGGATGAAGTTACGAACCTACCCTCGATGTACAACGGGCCAATTGATGCGTGTCCCACATAGGACGGTAATTTCGCGTCTCCCATTTATTTGCTCGGCCGAATTCCACCGAGCAGAGAGGATGTTTAACGGTTCGTTCAAATTTTGGGAGAACAAGCATCCACGTCTACCTTACCAAGTTGATTCAAATCAAATTTCGAAATATTAGCTTGCCACTTCTTTTTTAGATGGAGAGATGATGCTCCGGAGTAATGTGTTTTTACATGCTTGTTGCTAGCGATTTACTATATGAGAAATAGTTGACCCACTCAAAAACGTGAATCAAACCCAAAATGAAATATCTCGATTCAATGAAATAGCTCTTTCAGTAGGTCAAAATAGTGAACTAAATCCAAAATTGAACACCTCAATCGAGTAGCATGTTGTACAGTATTATAGTACTCCATGAACATGTTGAAAGTCAAATTAATGAACTTGTTTGATATACGCATATATCCATTCATGTGTGGATTTCAGACAACATGTTCTCCAATTTAAATATTTCAATGCAAGTTTATATCGAAACATGGTTTATATTAGTCTTTGATGCATAAAACGCGACCTCCCCCTCTCCCGGACTCCTGTTCTATCTCTCTCTCTCTCTCTCTCGCCGACAATCTTCAATTCTGTCGCACGCATCCGACACAAAAAACCTTGTTGTTCCCACTCCCTTTCTCTCCATCTCTCTCTCTCTCTTTGTGTGTGTGTGTGGGGGGGTCTTTCTTGTTCGCATGCATATATACACCATCTATAGGTCTCTCTCGCACACTATGTATGATAGTCTAGCTAGTCCAAGCTAGATATCTTGGGTGCACTCATCGTACGCACACAAATTCCTTGGCTCTTTGCCTGTAACTCTATCACGCACCACTCTGTCGTCTCGGAGCTCTTCCCCCCCCCCCATCTCTCAAACTTTCCATCCACCTGGGTCACACATACACATGCATATCTCACTCGCACTCGATAGGCCCATCTAAAACTCTATCTCTCTCCCTCGTTCTCTCTCCATCTCACACGCACACACACACAATCTCATGCCTAGCTAGCCAAGTACGATGGTCTCTCACTCAATTGTAGGCTCACGCAGTCCCCCCTATATGTATATGACTAGCTAATCTTAGTCTCCATCACAAACATGTGCATGGTCTATCTCGATTTCTCTCGGAGCATCTTTCTATCGCGCACGCACTCCCTCGATCTCCCACACATATTGTCCCCTCACGATCTCGAGGGGATATCTCTATCACAAACACACCCTCTCTCCCTCCCCATGCGTCCATGCCATCCATGTGTCCCTCTCGACCTTTGTTCCTTGTTGGCCAGACCTCTATTGGGCATGTGCTACAGGGGTGTCTCTCTCCATTGCAAACAATCACACACTATCTATCTTCGTGTATCTCCTCGCCTCGCTTTTCCATCTCGGAGATGCATGCGTGATATGTTCGCATAAGAAATGAAAAGACACACACTCTCTCTAATTTATCGTTTGTTGTCACTTTCTCTTTCACACACATACTCTTTTTGCACACTTACTCATTCTCCTTCACACGCACTTGATCTGTCTCGACTTAGGCGCTCTCCTCAGTCCATAGCATATAGATTTATTAAAAAGTCAAACATCACAAAGTTTGACCATGTACGTGGAGAAAAACAATTACATCTAGTACGGCAAACATATACCATTAGATTCACCATGAGATGTAGTTTTGTATGATGTATCTTTGGTATTGTAGATATAAATAACATTTGCGTAAACCTGATCAAAGTTTCCAAAGTTTGACTTCTAAAAAGTTTACATGCACTGCATTATCGAGCGAATGGAATATCTCTTTCCCCCTCTCAGCTATCTGACGCACCACTCAGCCTTATCGGGGCTCCTCAATCTCTCTCAAACTTTATTGGTCAGTTTGGTTCGTGACCTGACCCTCATGCCTTGATGGCCAGTACTGCCTGGTGTTGACGTGAGATGTAAAATATTTCTGCCTAGCCAGGCTTGTGTGGTGCTGAAGCATTTGGTTCATGTCTGGGCCAGTCAATGCATCAACGTCCCATCAGTCAATCCATGCAGGAATTATTTAATGCTAATATCCATCCATGTTGTTGTTAGCCTCGTGGCAGCACGACCAGGCACGGCCAGGCATTCGAAGTCGGTCGCCTAGGCCAGGCTACTTGTAGTGTCTGGAGTCCAGCCAGGCTAATTAAAGTGCAAGGGAACCCAGGCCAGGCAGGCTTTCTTTTTCACAGGGTAGCAACCAAACAAGCGTGCATGAAATCCAGCCACAACACCAGGCCAGGCAAAAGTTGCTAAGGACACAAGCCAAACTGACCTTATATCTCCCTGGTTCACACATACACATGTGTCGCTCGCGCTATACATATAGACCCATCCAACACTCTCCGCCCTTGTTCTCTCTCCATGTGACACGCACACCCCTAAGTACCATAATCCCTCACTCCATCATAGGCATAAGCACTCCCCCCCTCCTAAGTATGATTATCTCTTACAAGCCATCGGGAACACATGTATTGTCTCCTTCCATCCATACGTCTATCTCGATATCTCTCGGGGCATCTTCTATCGTGCACACACCTTGTCACTCGATCTCCCACGCATGTAGTCCCATCACGATCTCCAGGGGATCTCTCTATGACAAACATACACTCTCTCCTCCCCATGTCTGCATTTTCTCCGTACGTCTCTCTCGACCTCTCTCCCTTGTTTGTCAGACCCCTCTTGGCCACGTGCTAGGGGTCTTGCTCTCTCGGTTCCAAACAAACCACACACTATCTCCTCACCTTGCCTCCATTGTCAAAGATGCATGTGTGATATGTTTGCATAAGACATGCATGCTTTTTCTCTACTTTTATTGTGTGTTGTCCATGTCTCTTGCACACACGCACACACACTTTTCTCTCTCTCTCTCTCTCTCTCTCTCTCTCTAGTTAGGGACTCTGTCACGTCCATAAGCATATGGATGTTTTGAAAAGTCAAACTTCAGAAAAGCTTGACCAGGTATATGTGGAGAAAAACATTTACATCTGGAATGATCATTAGATTCATCACAACATGTACTTACTTCATACTATCATTTATCTTTGGTATTGTAGATATAAGTAATTTCTTTATAAACTTGGTTAAAGTTTCAAAAGTTTGACTTAAAAAAATGTTGGAACTACATTATCGAATGGAGGGAGTAGCTGTTTCTCTCTCTCTCTGCTATCTCTCACGGGCCTCCCCTCTCACTCGAACTCTCTATACCGACGGATTATACGCTCACTATGTCAGTGTATAGCTCCGTATATTGTTTAGTTGACTGGTCAACCAATCCACATGCTGCCTTGTCAGCTCGTTGTATCTTCGTGTGCTGGCCCATGTGGCAGTGGGTGAAAATAAGTAAACTAGAGGCCCATCTGACACACGGTGAAGTAAACAAAGTTGAAACCACTCGGGGTAGCACCCCGCACGCTAGTAAATTGAGGGTGCATTGAGGACACACTTCTTGCGCGTGAAGGACGCACTCGCGCACAATTCACCACTGCGCGACGGCATGAACAGAAGGACACACTCGCTCACACCCAGCACACAAAACACACCAGCACACGTGTACATCGGCATCGCTGCCAGTTCAGATGGACGGCGAGGCAGCCAACAAGCAGAGGCTGCTCGAGCCAAAACCACATCCGGCGAGCCTGGACTTCATCAGCACCCTCCCCGACGACATGATGCTCGTCATCATCGGCCTCCTCCCCACCAAATCAGCCGTGCGGACCGCCCTGCTCTCCCAGTGGTGGCGCCCCCTCTGGCGCTGCATCCCCCTCAACCTCATCGTCGACAGCTGCCTCTGCGACGGGGATTGTAAACGCATGGCCATAGTCTCCAAGATCCTTTCATCGTACCCTGGGCCAGCCAGATGCCTTGACATCCGCATGTTCAGGACCAACTGCAAGGTCCAACCCAAATTCAATGAGTGGTTCTTATCCCCCGCCCTAGACCAGCTCGAGGAGCTCAGCTTTGAAGCTGGACGATGCCGCTCTTTGCCGCCGTCCGCGCTCCGCCTCACGCCAATGCTGGGAAGCCCTAGCTTCAGCTCCTGCTATCTTCCCCATATTAATGCCGCGCCCGCCCTTCTTCTTCCTCAACTCAAGCAGCTCGACCTCTTTGATGTTGTCATCTCGAAGAAGGCTATGGAGCATCTGCTCCACAGTTGTACTGCGCTCGAGTACCTTTGTCTTGAGCAGATCCACGGGTTCATTAGCCTCCACATCGCCTCGACGAATCTCCGATGGATTTAGGTGTCTTGCTGGCCCCGCAACAAGACATCAATTGGGAAGAGATAACTCCAGCTGTTCCACATTATGGTCATTGAGAATGCACCTTTCCTTGAGAGATTGCTTGTATCGGATCTAGAAGGTCCAACAAAAATCAGGGTCATTGACGCGTCCGAAATTGACAGCGTTGGTGTACTCATCTGCCAAATTCTCCAAACTCTTTATTGGATCCGTAATCGTTCAGGTACATCACTCATCTTCTTCTCCGTCTTCTTGAAATTCACATTTTTAAATTTCTTCTTGATGTATTTACGACCGTCTTCCAGAAAATGATTCCCACAAGCTTGACCCAGTCCATGCGCACAGTGAAGATCTTGGCACTAAAATCTATCGGCCCCAATCTGGATCAAGTTGTTGGATTCCTTACATGCTTTCCGTGCACGGAGAAGATACTCATCGAGGTGAAACTTCTTTCCTATTAGTAAACGGTAATCACAACAGAGCTCAATTTTTTCATAATTTTCCCAAATTATGATGACAAGTGTAGTGTTCAAAACTGCATCTACGCACTGCACCAAAAGAAATGTTTTTAGTATTTTTTCTCACGTGATCACCTGCATCATTTTTATGCTGTACTACTATAGTAGCCTAGGCTAGTCATAGTGGAAAGTAACTTAGACTACTCCAGTAACTCTATGGTTACCCTAAGAGCAAGTACTACCTCCGTCCTGGTTTACTCTTCCAATTTTGTAGTATCAAAATTTGACCATAGATTTAACTGACAAAATGTTAATGCATGTCACTAAGAACTATATCATCGGATTCGTATTTGAACATAATTTCAAATGGTGTAATTTTTAGCGACATGCATTGGCATTTTCTTAGGTAAATCTATGGTCAAAATTTTATACTAAATATGAGGTAGTATTCCCTCCGTCCCAAAATTCTTGTCTTACATTTGTTTAGATACGGATGTATCTAACACTGAAATGTAACTAGATACATCTGTATTTAGACAAATTTTAAGACAAGAATTTTGGGACGGATGGAATACAGAAGTGGGCTATGTAGGCCAAAACATGTGCCAAATTCACTTGTGATGCATTTGGCATCGATGCCCCTCCATCGCTCACCTGGTGCCCCAATCTGGATCACCTACTTTGCTCCGGTGCCAAATTAACTCACGCAATGAAAAAACACTGTGTGGGAGAGAGAGGGGACCGAGGCAATAAAAAAACACTTGTTTGGGAGAGTGGGAGGCTGATGTAGTTTGTTTGATTGATTTGTTTATACATGTGGGTCTGTGTGCATAGCGGTGCCAACTCTCTCACATCGCGAGAGCGGTGCCAAAATCTTTTGATTTGACATCGATGAGTATTGTGTAGCATACTTTCGCGAAATATGGCATCGTCCACATAGTGGAAGGCAAAAAATGCCCAATCTCTTCATGTGCTCCTAGTTAAATGAGAGGAAACAGAAAGAGAGAGACAGAGAGAGAGAGAGAAAGAGAGAAAATATCACTAGCTAGCCAACCCTATCATATGAGCGAATGATATTGGTACCTCTTGATGACACGGCAATCTTATACAACCAGCTGCTCTAATATGTTCTCTTCATTTACAGATAAAAAGACCCGAAAGTGAAAAATCTGTTGCACTATAACAATCTCATCGAATGCCTTGATCGCCATATTATAGAAATTGATTTGATCGACTACCGAGGCAGCACATCTGAGATTAAATTGGCCAGGTTCTTTGTTCTGGAGGCAAGTGTGCTCAAGGTAATGAGGTTTGGCATTCTCTGGCGCAACAATGAATGGCGTGCTGATCACCGCAAGCGTCTAAGCCTAAATGACAAAGTCTCCGCAGAAGCTGAATTTGTTTTGGAAACATCAAGTGGCCAAAGACTCGAAAACTTATTTGCCCATTAGTGACTTGTCAGGGCAGTGGATTTTAGTTTGTACAATATGCTGCATCCACCTGAAGTAACGAAAGTTCTTACGTAAACTTCCTAGTAATTCCCTCTTTGTAGGTGCAACATTACTCCTAACATTTGTAATATCAGTTTGAAACTTGTAATATTTCCGTGTCCTATTCTTGCGTTTTCAAAATCCTGCGAATCAAACAGGTCCTGAGATGGTGATGATGTTGTGCCTCCCATCTTTCACCAACAGCCGTCGGATCTAGATCTGACGCATACAAACCAAACTTCTCCATTTTTGCAAAAAGATGCCCGCACTTGTTACCTATTTACAAACAACTCCTTGTCTCTCACAATCAGCCTTATCTCCTCCCCACCACATCTAGAAGGCCGTGGAAAAATCTGGCGCGATGGACGCTGCCGGTGCCGTCCATCCCCAATCTTGGTGTTCAGTGCAATGCACGGGCATCTACGCACGAGAAATTATGTCGAACAGGGCTAGTTGTAAGGACAACTCCACCGCGCGACCCCATTCTGTCCGGCCCCGTCCGTTTGGGGTAAAAGGGACAAACGAGGCGGCCCAGTGCGCAACAGCCAGGACACATCTTGTCCATTTTGTGTCCGGGTCGACCCATTTCAAGCGCAAACTTGCGCCAGGTTTGGGTCACGGCGGACACCAAACGGACGCGCGCCTCGTCCGCGTCGGGGCCACGTGGCAGGCGGCCACCTACCTCCCACCCGCCCACATCAATGCATACGGGTTGGCGGCCCCACCTGTCATCCGCACATCGAAAGGTCGCCGTCCTTCTTTAAGTGGAAACCACGGACCGGTCGTCGTCCACACTGCCCCACGCCACCCCGCGGCCTCCTCGAAACCTGACAACCCCAGTCCAAAACCGTAGCCAAGAACTCGCCGGTCGGCCGGCCGCAACCATGGGGCTCTGGAACTATGGCCACAAAGGCAAGCACGACCGCGAGGATGGCTCCTCGTCGGGCGTCGCCGTGGCTCGATGATAAAGGAGGAGCCAGCCTCGCCATTGCCACCATGTCGTGCCCCCTCGCCGCCCGCGTTCTCCATCGCCCCCGCGTTCGCCAGCGAGCACGACCGGCACTACATCCACGCGTCTGTGTGCCACCGTTATTGGGAGACGAGGACGCCGCTCCCCTAGAGCGACGCCCACCTCCCCAACAACCGGCACCTGTCGGCCGACCGCGTGCCGATCCCGCCGGTCCCGGTGACCGGCCGTGCACGCCGCAAGGAGATCGAGCGCCGCCACCGCCACCTCCCGGACAACCTCTACTACGACGAGAGGTACGCCCTCGACTCGCCATTATGGGACACTCGGTTCTACAATGAGCACGACGCGTGGTGGGCGTCCTTCTTCACCAGCACGTCGACGGGGCCACGGCGGCCACGCCTAGAGCACCGAGCGGCTGCTCCCCAGGAGCGTGGGCGTAGGCGGGTGCGCGGCCTCACGCCCATGCCATCACCGTCGCCATCTCCATCGCCACCACCTCCTCCTCGCATGACAGCAGAGGAGGAGGCCCGTCTCGTGCAACATGTCATGGAGGACTCCATGAACACGCACGACGAGCAGCAATGGGACGGCTTGGAGGAGGCCATGGCACTCTCTGCCGCTGGCGACATCTCCTTCCCGGAGCTGCAGATGGCGGCCATCACAGAGAGGAGGGACGACGCGATGGAGGAGGAGCCACCGGCCACGTTCCAGGAGCTGCTGGGCTAGGGGTGGGGCTGGTCCTGCACTACTCCGGAGATGGCCGCCGGCGTGGGCGTGAACTGGTGCGCCACTCCGCCGCGGTTACCGGAGCGGGAGGCGTCGCCACAGGAGGAGGTGGTGCAGGCACCTCCCGCCATCCAGCCCGACCCCGTCTACCACGCACTGTCGGCCCACCTGTGGACGCCGCCGGCCTATGTCGACCTCTTCAGCGACGACAACGACACCGGCGGCCACTGAAGATGACCACGGCGACGGCGTCGACGGGCACGGGCAGGAGCGTGCCGACGGCGGCCGTTTTTCTTTTCCTTTTTATGTATAATTATTAATGTCACTCGGACGTGAAACTGGGCCGTTTTGTGGCCGTGACCCCCTAACTAAGTTCTATGTTTATTAAACTACGTTTATTTACTTTTTTAGTCATTTTATTTATGTTTCTATTTTTTTAAATCATGTTCTGAGACGGACGTGATTTGGGGTGCAGCCACGCGGTGGGCACACACATGACCCAACGGACAAAGCCGGACACGGGCGAACCCATCGGCGCCCCAAAGGGACAAAATCCGTCCAATTCAGACGTCTGTTTGGGGTCGTGCGGTGGAGTTGGCCTAAGCAGGCTAGCTCTACAGCCATGATGATAGTGACTGCAGACGATGAGGCTGACTATGGTATGCCAAACACGGCGCCTATACTCAGGTGTCATCTCCGGCGCAGGGTCTTGTCACTTCACTGTGAGGAGCAGCACGTAATAATTTGACCAACGGGTAGTACAGTGCTAGTACTCCTACTGCATTGGTAGTACTACTACTAGTACTAGTAGCACCACCGTCTGGATTTAGGAGTACTACCACGTCCATCTGGATTTCAGTATTTGACTAGCAATATCTAGTAATGCATGTCACAAAAAATGTACTACTCCCTCTATAAATAAATACATGGTGTATTGTTTTATTCCTATTGGTGAGAGAACTTAATGTATTTTTACTAACTAATAGGATTACATGCAATGTACTAAACATTGCATGTCATGTTTGGTAGTCGCAAGTCATTGAAAGCATGCACGGCCCACATCTCTCATTGGTTTATATGTCACGAAATAAGAAACAAGGTGGGAGTTAATGTACCGTGCCTAAGTGTTTTGGGATTATTTGGTTTTCGTAAGGTGACTTACACAACATTTTTGTTTACATGCATTAACATTTTATTAGTTAAATCAAAGGTCAAAACTTGGCGCAAAATGCAAAGGGGACCAATAAACCAGTAAACATCAAACTTCTCTCGTTTGGTCCCAACTAGAGGTCCGGTGAGATGACTATATACTGCACCGACACGGAGGGGAATGCAGCTTCATTGACTTACTGCAACTGACTTTGGGTGAATGACACGTGGGCCCAACGGGTGGCTGGCCCACCTATCATACAACCAAAGGCAGGTGCAGTAGAGGGTAGAGGAGTAGTACGAAATCCTACGCCCTTACGCACGCTAACCAAGGGCAAGAGTGATCACTGGAATCACAAGTCAGTTGACTACAAGCTAAGCTAGACCCATGGAGGTGATGAGCGCGAGCATCAGCCGACTGTGCCAGATGGTCCACGATGCCGGCCTGCGGCCCAACACCGAGGAACGTCTCCAGGTATTGCTTGAGGCCGCCAGGGCGAGGGGACGCTTGGACGACAACTTCGTCTCCTTATTCGACGAGGTCCTCGTCGGTTTCCTCGACAAGTTCACCATCGTCAAGAAGCTCGCGGACGACTTTGACGTACGCCTCCTGCTGAGGTGCCCAGGCTCTGCGATACCCGCCACCCTGGCCTCAACGGCCACTATGGTGACAACCTCTTCGACGCACTGGTGGCCCTGCGACTGCCCACCGTTGTGCCGGAGAATGTCCACCTCGAGGTCGCGCTCATCGGGCAGCGCCTGTCGCAGCAAGACACCATCGACATAATCACCCACGTCTACGCGCAAATCATCCACAAGGACTATTACATGCAAGAGGAGGATGATAGGACGCTGGCCTTCTTGGACCGTAGGGAAACCTTGGACGGCATTGTTCAGAAGCACGTTGAGCTCGCCGCCAACGCCGCTGCTCCTCACACGTCGGTTGGTGACCCGGCGCACTAGGGCGTGAGGATGTCGTTGATGGATTCGTATGTATTTTTATCTTTCCGTCAAATCCATGTAGTACTACTAGTAATTATCTTACCTTTCGCATCAACTTCATAATTTTCGTACGTACTCCATGCATGAACGGCGCCAGAACCAAACTTCTCATTACTCTAGGCAAAATCGTTATTTTCTATCTATCGGTCGCGCCATGGAGCAGAACCAAATTTTACAAGTTACGAGTTCAAAAGGAAAAGGCTGCCGTGTTCGCGTTGCACCCCCACACGGTTGGTCCGGCACGCCGCTCAAGGGGGAATGTGTGCGGTGTTGCATTTTCACTTACAAGTGGGACCGTAGTTGAGCAAACCGACTATCGGCAAACCCCCACCCCGCCCACCGTGCGATGGCTGAGAAAACAGGAGGGAGAAGAGATGGCTGTATCACGGACTCCAAGAAAATTGGTGTCAAATGGGACTCGTGTGGGTGGCGTGTGTCGTACTACTAGACGTGAATGCTAGTTATGGCCCATGCCACCCCACTATATCGAGCCTATATCGAGGTGCTGGTTACGTAGAACAAATTTCCTGGAGTCCGTGCTCAGCCCTCCTCTATCTCTCTTCTCAGCCAGCCAGCGGACGCGCGGAGCCCATCGTCTATATGCTCACATGCGGTCCTACATGTCAGTGAAAATGCAAGAGGACCCACTGAACCTGCACATCTTTCACCTCGACGTGCTGGTGATGAAAAACAAATCCAATAAAGATCTTTGGTGGCCGCTTTAGGAGTTACTCAACAGTAGTAAGATTCTATTTACAGTTTAACCCAAGATGCACATCACATGGCTTCAACTACCACTCTATTTTCTTGCATGACACGACCTGGATGCTGGATGTCGCACGTGTCGGCAAAAGGAGGAAGAACCCGACCAAATCTTCGGTTGTGCTCTCGGATTAGACTAGTTGTGCTAACTTGAAAATTTTATTGTGTACTCCCTCCGTTCCGAAATACTTGACATCCATTTGTCCAAAAATGGGTGTACCTATATACTAAAACATGTCTAGATACATCTATATTTTGACAAATAGAAGGCATGTATTGTGGAACGGAGGGAGTAGAATGGATGCAAGTTTTGTTATTGGGAAGAAGAGTACATCGATATATTGATAGAGCGCAATTTAGTAGATGTTCTAGCACTTTTAGCTGGCATAGAGGCTAGAGATGAGACTAGTGCAATTGTTGATACTCCTACTAGAATAGAGGCAAGACATGCGACTAGGATGCGAGGAAGCAACATCTACTTCTTTACACTCGAAGAAGAAAGAAGCACGCAAGATCGAGCCTCCATAGATCAACAATGAATGCATCGAGAAGGAACTAATCCAACTTACACGAGCAGTTATGGAAGTTGGATATCTTCTAATATGTATTCTTGTGGTTCTTGTTTTCTTTGGTCTTGCTTTTCTACTCAAAATTATCGTTGGAGTTCGTGCAAAATGGAGGTCCCTTTGGGGTCGTGCGTTCGAGTTGTCCTTACAAGTGGGACCGCAGTTGAGGAAACCGACTATCGGCAAACCCCCACCTCGCCTGCCGCATGATGGATGAAGTTAGAGAAACGACGAGGTTGAAGAGATTGCTCTAGCACGGACTCCAAGAAATATGGTGTCAGAGGATGTCGTGCTGGTGGTGTGAGCCGTACTCCTGGACGTGAATGCTTGTTCTGGCCCATGCCACCCTACTACTCCTACTACTTATATAGTACTAGTATCAAGGATTCGAGGAGCTGGTTACGTACAGCGAACACATTAATATAATGCTACAGTAAAAACACCCGCCCGACGCGCGAAGCATGTGAAGCTAGTACAAATAGTGTACTACTATTGTTGATTGGCCTCATCTGACAACCTGTTGCAATGCACGTACAATTATGTATTTGGAAAATATTTTTTTGCCTCGTCGCACCACTCACTCAGAGAAGCGACTCGAAAGCCATTCATAAATTTAGTAAGTTTATCACAGGCATATCATTTTATTACATACAACAGGTCATCAACCCACATCGACAAGGAGGATACATTATAAATACTAAAGTTTTGATCACACAACAAATAATAAGCAATGAAATGAACTTCAACTCAACCAATCCTCGACGTTGGAAACGCTTGCTTTGAACCACAAGTGATTCTCTGGGACGGGCCATCCATTGTCAATCTCGAGACCAACGCATGACTGATCCTCCAGGCTGAAGCGACCTACTATATCAGTACCAGGGTAGGGAACCACCCAAATGTCCAAGGTATAGATACATTTGCTTCTCATAAATGTTATTAGTAACGTTGTGTGAACAGCAGTTGGATCGCCTTTCACCATCATTGGATAGTTTTGTCCAAGGAAGAGCGAGTTTTCTCCAAGACAATCAATTCTGTACCAGGGAGAAGGTGTTGGCGCTAGCACACTAGTATCCATCCCGAGTACCATGCAACAGGTGTTGGAAGAGGTCCGGAGAGTTCGACCATGGGATCCATCGGAATTAGTTGCAAGGCGCCACAGAGTATATGGGCACTGCTCGTCCTCATGCTCGTGATCATCACCATTGTCATATCCCCCTTGGTTATAATTTTTTTCGAGTATAGGTGGTGGAATGTTCACATGACCTTGGAAACACAAGAAGAAGGTTAATTAGTAAAGGGAAACTTGCTAACCCACATACATGTGGATGAAACAATTATAATTACAGTGGAAGACAAACGTTCCGAAACTACGAGGATCCCATGCAAAAACAGTGCCATGAGTGGTGGAAGCAAACACAAGGCCCTCATATTGAATTGCATCACAGTACACATCCTTGTACAGAAACTGATTTTTGAGCAATATCCATCCAGTCGAACCACAAAGGACGGCAACAAGCTTGTCGAAGATAGCAACAACTTCATAGTTCGTGTAATCCCAAGAGCGGTTGGGAACTCGAAAAATTGCTATCTTCCATAGAAGACAGTCAGCATGATCGTATTTGAACGTGCATACAATACCGGTGTGCTCAACCTCTGGGCAGTCTGCTGAGATTTTTGGAAGTGGAACCCATTGACGAGTGTATACATTCACAAGTTCCCACTCGCAGTTGGACCCAATATAAACAACCCAATCTCCATTTGCGCCTGCCCAAGCCTTACCCTCAAGCGATAGCATCTTAACATCATACGTATCATTATCAAGCGGCATCAACTTGCACAAGGCGAGGCCTCTATCGTCCCCGCGCCAGTCATCAGGGCCACGCCGAAGAAGATAGGGGAGATCAAACCGCTCCTTGACCCTGGGGTTCCTTGTAATGATGTTATTAGTTGAGTCGAGAATGGTCTTGAACAAACCTGCCATGCTAGCCGAGGTGATGAGGTCGCACCAATCAATGAGTTCCTCCACCACGTCATCTTTCAGATCGGGGCAAGAATAACGGGGTCGTTTCCGGCCTGTTCCCTCCATGGAGAAGACGATCGAACAATGGCAGAAGGAAGGGTGAAGTAAAATGGAGGAGGGAGAGGAAGAGCGTGCGACAGTAGTTCCAAATTGAGAGGGAAAGGCGAAGAGTCGGTGGATGGTTGCCAGTTTGCCACGGTACACGAAGAGGCGCCCCGGCCTACACGTCCGTTCAGAAATACTAGTAGAAAAGGACTCGCCGTCATCTCACTGATATGTTGGAACGGGACCACATGTCAACGAAACATGGTGTGTAATTTCTCGTGGAAAATGCAATCTGGCCGCGTTGGCCCGAGGTGCTGCATTAGTTATTGACCTTTATTTTTTTAATGGCGTGCCGTTCAGTTTTGAAGCATGACTAACTGAGAAAATATAAACTACTCTACCACTACTCCACCTCCAGTGCTAGTAGTATAAAAAAGATGTATAGGATGGAGCTTCAGCGCTTTCTTGCTAAGGGCTACCCACTTGCTTCTCACACTATCACCCTCTCTCCAGATCTAAAAAAGACGGCCTCTCTCTCCCTCCTCGCCGGTGGTCACAGATCTGCAGGGGAAGAAAAGGACGTGCAGAGTTGACGCACTCGTCATCGGCGAGCGAGGTCACGCACTGACAGCAAGGCCGTCCTCTCAGACCTAGCGCCCGTGCGGGATGTCCTCCGTCCCCAAGCTTGCTGCCGTAGTGTGTGCGGAGGACGACGACCATGAGTGAAGCCACTTCTCGCTGACCCTCTGGTACGCTACCTCTTTTCGAACCATACCCTTGTTCTATTGCCCCATCTGCCATGTCGTTGCATGTGGATCTTTTTCCACTCCACCATCTTCCCAATTTGCTATCATCTGCTCTGCTGGCCACACAGACGAAAACCTTAATTTGCACTATTAAAGGAAACCCTACTTCATGCAGACTAATCCATGTCTAGGTTTAATAAGGAAAGGAAGGGAGACTGTACTGTCCAAGAGAGTAGGCATCGAACCCGCATCTAGGTTGAAAAGGCGAAAAATCCGTAGCTAAGGAACGAGTCTCGTGTCTCTTGGTTGAAGAAGGGTAGAAAGGCATGACAACGTAATAAAGAATGACCAGGTCGATTGGTTTGTTGTCCTCACATAGGAAAAAGGTGGCTAAAGAGAACAAAAATGGGACGTAATCCACATATGCTGCCTGGATATTTGTTGCTCTGGGCAACCATACCTCCCTCACCACTCTGCGTCCGTGGAGGTACATCGTACTGGTGCGCCCACTATCCGAATGGGCCTCCCATGCTCTTATTTCCACTTTTTTGCTGTTACTATAATGCCAGCAGTCTAGTCAAGCAATGCTACTGCTAAAGTGATGCCACATTTAACTAATGCCACACTCAGTCTAATGCCACCGATAAATTTAAGCAATGCCATTTAATGTCACTGGATTATTTCAAGGTTAGCTGTTGATTGTGGATGTATTAAAGTTTTTTCAGCTAAAGCATTCTAATGCTGTTGCACAACCAGTATACAAACGATGAAACTTGTTACTACCTTCAGATTTTTGCACTGTTAATTCTTATGGATTACATACCTCACTTTCATGAGATAAGTTAATTTTTTTTGTACAGTGTCACCAAAATGCCAAGGCGCTGATGTCATTTTATTTTGGTTAAACTGCACAAAAAATTATGAAGACAAGATGAAAGGTCAAGAGTGGGCACCTCCTCCTCTGGCTGTTCTCTTGATTCGTTCGATCAAGTTTTTATGTTTGATCGATTATCAAGAGTGGGATAGCAATTTTTTAGGTCCCCACGAGTTTGAAATGATATTTACCTTGGAGGTACATGGTTTGCAATTTTTTTATACTGTCATTAGTTAATAATGCTAGTTACCTTCAGACATTTGTATTTGGTTTAATGCTCATGCACAGCTAGTATACCAATGCTGAAACCTGTTACCTTTACATTTTGTATTGTTAATTCTTATAGAAATCTTCCAGTGTTAGAGTTCATTGAAGTCTGTTCAGTAAAACCATTGTACTATACCTTGTAATAAACTAACTAGTCTAATGTTGCACTAGCCACTGGATTAGTGTATATTTGTAGTATTCGAATGGTGTTGCATTAGCGTATGGACATAAATATAGTGTGGCAAGCTTTCCCAGATATGTGCTCAAGAAAACTACTACCTGTTTTTCTAAATACTAGACGTTTGGGTACTTTAAATTGAACCGCAAAAATGTCTTATATTAAGGAACAGAGGGTGTAGAGTTCACTCAAATTATCCCGGTAAAGCTAGTCACACCTTTGTTAAAATTAATGTTCATTATGTTATCGGAGGAGGTCTGTATGTTTGTCTCTAATGCCTTTCGACTACATACCTGACATCATGATGTAATGTTAAGTCATTTCCTTTTGTACAGTGTCACTGAATTGTCAAGGCGGTGATGGCATTTTATTTTAGTTTAACTGCACAAAATATGCTTAAAAGAAGAGGAAAGGTCAGGAGTTGATCATTCTTTCGAAAAGAACTATATATGCCTTTCTGACATCAACCGATGTTGCCTTATTTATTCCTTCAAACAGGTGGTTAGAAACAGTCTTGCTACCTTCTCCATTAAGAAATTGGAATGCTTATATTTGTGAGTCTATGCTTCAACTAATGTCATTTTTACAGTAATCACACTTTCAATATCTATGCAAACAGGGATGCTCGATTTTAGTGGAAATGCACAAAAAGTCCAACTGGTTCAACATTAGGAGCATGTTTTCTTCCAAACCTTTATATCCAATTGGTGGCACTATGAGCTGTTCATTACGAAGGTACATGGTTTGCTACTATCTTGCTACTCTTTTTGTACTGTCATTAGATAGTAATACTAATGGTTTGCATGTGAATTTATTGGCAGGGTGGACCTACATTGGAGGTGCAGGACAAGATTCAATGATTGGATGCTCAATTTCGGTTGTATTGATTTCACCTCTTCCATCACTGTGAACATGGATATCCTTGGTCTGATGAAGAATAGGCGCTATATTTATGCTCTGAACCAGCAAATCAATTCAGTATGAAATTGTCCAGGGCAAAACACAACTGTATCAAATTGTCCAGTGCAGAACATGACAGATGCTAAGTGGAAGAGACATATTTAAACCGAAAATACAAGGTGTGGTATATGTTTACTAGCTGCTTGAAATTTGTGCAGACAGAGATGTCTGCCCGTTGCTATTTGGCAAACAAACAAAGTGACTGAACTGCACAAGAGAATAGTATAGTCACTGCATGCAGTGCCATTTGAAAATAGACACAGGAAGATTGGATAGTCACTTCATGGACTGCAAAAAAGTAGTACTGTACTATTTATTGGCCAACACTAGGTGCTTCATTGCTTTGGTCTGATTATACAATGGGCATCATTTTGCCTAAGTTAAAGTTTGTATTCCCAAAATAGTCTCGCGGTGTGATCGAGAGAAGACCAAATCATATTGTAGTGGATGTTCCTCCATCATGTGTGGTTCATTCTCATGGTTCCAGTTGTTGGTGTAACCACTTAAATTTGCAAGAGGAATTGTAGACTTCACAAACAAATTTGTCTTTCAGTCTGTACTGAATGTTGGCCAAGAGAAGCATCCATGTTAGTAGGAAGAACAGATGTTTTTTCTAGATCTTTGCTTTTGGAGCTACATATTTGTATATGATCTGTGAATCATTGAGATGCATTAACATGTTGATGTTATGTATGGGAATCGTACTAGTTGGTTTTAGTTGCGAGCAAGATCTGAAGTGGCTGATCTTTGCTTTTGGAGCTACATATTTGTATATGATCTGTGAATCATTGAGATGCATTAACAGTTACTTATTTCTGTTCGCTCAATGTTTACAAGTTACTGATCGATCACTAGCTAGCCTATTAATGCGCTCCTGGCAGTTTTATTTGTGATGCAAGATCTGAATTGACAGTTTTTTGAATAAAAATGCCTACATCTGAAGAAACTGACTAGCTACACTATCCTACCTACTCGATCCTACACGGATAAATAGTGGATCACACACATACTACCTCCTTTCCTGTTTGCAAGGCTCAATTCAAGAAACGACCTACTCCACCCTACACGAATAAATAGCGGATCACACACGTACTAGTACCTCCTTTCTGGTTTGCAGGGCTTAATTCAAACCTCTCACCAACCAAGGTACTCCCTTCGTCCGGGTTTATTAGTCCTATGAGTAAAGCAGCAAGACCAAGGCATGGCAATAATTAACGGCATGCAGAAGTATAAGCCTAATTAATTCCAGCAGTTTAAGTGGCTGCATGTGTGCCCTCTGCTGTGACTCGTTGCATGCTGCTCCGCGTACCGGGTACGAGCGATTCTTAGTGCCTGCATGTAGCCGGCCGTAATTAAGGAAGCTAACTAATGCGAAAAAAGATGCGCTTTAATTGTTGCGGGCTTTTTAAATCCGTGGAATCATTATTGACAAGGAGGGAGATGATTCGAGTGCACTTGTTTGACCGTCATGCCGGCGTGCGACCCAGATGGGACAGGACGGCACAGCCATAATTTCAGTTTCTCTAGTTTTCCATGGCAAGCTGGCGCGCTAAGCCATGTCTGCTTATGCATTGAATTCCGATGACCGTCGCGCTACCTTCTACCTATAAGTACTATTTCCTAGCCTTCTCCGGTGGCACCATGACCCAACTCGCCATATCCTCATAAGCCCCCACCGGCCCGATGTCGCTCGCCACGTCCGCCATGCCCCTGCCCGTCCGCGGTAGGCGAGGCCAAAGGCGGTCACCGCCGGAACTAGTGTTCAATTTTTCACTGGAAGGCAGACGGAGGGAGGAGGCATTCTATCTGTCTTTAGATGGCAATGCGGAGATCAAGGACTTGTTGAAGCGCGACCGCCTAGCGGAGGAGCAGGAGTTGTTGGAGCGTGACCGCCTGGCGGAGGAGCAGCGTATCACCGATTTGCGCCGCCAGTGAGACATGGAGCAGCAGCGCACCGATGCTTTGAGTCGCGAGCAGAGCGCCCGCAACTGGGCCGACTACGTGGAGGCCGGCGCCCGGCAAATAGCACTAGAGGCTGTCGGGCACGCAGGCGTTCGCGATGCCGATTTTTACTACCATCTCGTCAAGTGGGTTTCCCGCTTGGAAGCCCAAGCTTCGGTGGACCACACCGACATGGAAAGGGCCAACACGCGCGAGCAACGCGCCCTATCGCACCTCTGGAAAGTCCAAGGCGAGGCGCAGGACGCCGGTGCCGGTGTTTAGCGTGTACCGCAGATGGCGGCCGGCATCGTCTAGTTAGCTAAGAGTAAGTTAGTACTTGTACGCTACTAGAGTATTAGTGGGAGTAGATAGTTAACTTGGCTATGATGGTTGTTAACGTGAAAGTTCAGTATTCTATATGTGGATCAGACCTGTTACTTTGCTCTGAATGTTGAACTTTCCGTTTGAACGTATGGAATGGGCTGTTATTTTTTTAAATGGGTTGTATTTGTCCTCCACGGGTTTAGAGGCTGACTTGTGGGCCTACCAAGTTGACGCGTACACAATCAAGAGATGATTGTACGTGGAGAGGATGATAGCAGGGACCCGCCAAGGTCATGGCAGTACGCAAGCAAGTGCCTCCTTATTTCAAGCCAATAAAAAATGGCTCCTCCTAATGGATTTCTGACATCTGGGTCCCATGCCATTGTCAACGTAGTCAATAAACGAGAGAATTGCACAACGAGCAGCTGACACCAGGGACCCAGCAGCTCGTCTAGTTATTTTTGTTTTGGGTTAATTTAATAAATGCCACTCCAAATCTGGTGTTTCCGAGAAATGCCACTGCAATTTCCAAACTTTGAAAAATGCCATTTCGTGCCATTTCTAGTGGCATTTTTCGAAGTGTGGAGTGGCGTTTTTCAAAGTTTGCAAAAATTGCAGTGGCATTTTTCAAAGTTTGGAAATTGAAGTGGCATTTTTATGAATCGCCATAATTGGAGTGGCATTTATCTAATTTGTTTTTGAGATGGAAGCAGGGTGTCAACTGGGCTGTGCGGGACACTCTGGCCTGTCTAGACAACCTTTTCTTTTATGTTACCATAGACTAGCCCAGTAGTTTTTTTCTTTCTGAAAATGGCTAGCCCAGTTTTTTTGTGATTTGTCAAGTAAGTCGCTTTGTCAGGCCTGTTGGGCTGCAAATCTTTCAAGACGAGGAAAGCTTCATTCGGCTGCCCGAGAAAAAGTCCTATCAGTAATGAGAAATGGGCTATACATTTTTAAAACACATCAAACCGGCAATTAGTTTCAAATATCTTTTTTTCATTTCAAGATTTTAAATTGCGTTGATTTTTATGCGTGGACAATTTATTGTATTTAATATTGATATACATTTATTTTTAAAATTAGTCTGAATGTGACTCAAAATTTAGAGATTAAAAACAGTTCAGACTGCACCGACATATGCAAAATTTCGTATAATTTTTTAACAGTGGCCACAATATGGGCTGTAATGCTAACAAAAAGAATATGGGCTCCAAAAAACCGTAAGAATTAGCAAATGGGCTGTAAATTATTAGAAATAATGGCAGATGGCCTGTATGCTGTTTTCCACAGATTTGAGGCTTTCCTAAAAAAGGTTGACGCACAAGCATTGACTGTTGGATGTCCATCCAACGGTCGTCGTGCTTCTTCAATCTCTGCTCTTCCTGCTCCAGCCGCTCAAACAAGCGCCCTCCTCCCCGCGGCCGGCTGTGCTGCCATGCAGGCCTCACCGCCCCACCGTACTCCCATCGTTGGCCTAGGCATCCCTCTACTCACCCACACCTGCTGTTATTCTCCGGCGACGGCAGACGAACCAGTAAACCCTCGTACAGTCGTACTCCCCTCCACGTGGGAAACAATTGTCGAGTCTTCCCTAGCTCCATGTCGTTCCCTTCCTAGGCCTCGCCGTCGTCCATCGCCCTAGTGCTCTCGGCGTGGCGTGGTCAACGTGGTCAACGACTGACATGCATCTGAAATGGACTGTACGTGGAGAGGCTGACAGCTGGGTCCACGGCCGCACGCAAGGAAATGCCTCCTTATTACATGCAAAATAATGATTCCTCCATCTGACATCTGGGACCCACCGAAAGGGCCTCTATATTTCGCAAAAAAACGTTACCACCGTTGACAGCTTGGACCCACCAGCTATATCTTCGCACGCAAGGAAGTACCTCCTTATTACGCACAACAAAATTAATACTCCCCCTGCTAGCTGGGACCCAATATAGTGGGCCTACTAAGTTGACGGGAACGGAGGGCTTTGTCAACTTAGTCAATGTGCACGATTCTAGCTCGAGTGACCGTACGATGTCCATCCAACGGCCGTAGTGCTTCTTCAACCTCTGGTCTTCTTGCTCCAGCCGCCCAAAGCAGCGCCGGTCGTGCCACCTGCACCTGCCTCCCGTGGCTGGCCGTGCTGCCGCGGAGGCCTCACTGCCCCCATACTACTCCCACCGGTGGCCAGGCTATCCCTCTAGTCCACTCACCCACACCCCCTGTTATTCTGCGGCGACGGCACCGCAGCCGAACCAGTGAACCCTCGTACTCCTCTCCGCGTGGGCATCCACTACCGCGTCTTCCCTGGCTTCGCGTCATCCCCTTCCTAGGCCTCGCCGTCGTCCACCGCCGTGGTGCTCTCGGTGCGGCGTGGTCAATGTGGTCAATGACCGACTTCCATCGGAAGAGTACTGTACGTGGAGAGGCTGACAGCTAGGTCCACGGCAGCCGCAGGGAAGTGCCTCCTTATTACGCGCAAAATAATTATTCCTCCACCTGACAGCGGGGACCCATCGGACGGGCCACCGTATTTCGAGAAAAAAATGTTTCCCCCCTAACTGCTGGGACGCACCAGCTACATCTTCGCACGCAAGGAAGTGTGTCCGGGCAAAAAAACGATTCGCCCCCCTGACTGCTGGGACCCACCAGCTACATCTTCGCACGCAAGGAAGTGCGTGACAGTCGGGACCCACCTGGTCGAAGCGTACGTAGCGTTGTCATTCTGGTCGCGAATGTGTACGTACACATATACTGGTCCATGTAGAGGCGCGCACGTGTTGTAGTATAGGCGCGCACATAGCATGTATACGTACGTACAACGACCAGGGTGCAAGAAAGAAAATACGGCCACATACGTACATATGGGCGGGGTCTCGAACGCCTACTCGCACATACATACGGCCAGGGCTCGTGTACATGGCTGGGTCGGAACGGAGAAGCAGAGTCGTCGTCGTGTTCATGGGGAGCCAACCGACTGGGTCGGAACGGAATGCATCATCGTGTTCATTGGGAGGGCTTGGACGGAATAGGCGATGGAAATGAGGCTTGGTGTACCATAGAATGGAGGAAACAGCCTTGTGTTTGACCGGCCACATTCGAAGCGGGATGCTGTTCATCGGGAGGGGTCTGGCGTACCGCAAAATGGAGGAAACGGACATTCTACGGTCGAAATGGGGGTCATGTTTATCGGGAGGGGTGTGGCGTACCGCAAAACGAACGAAACACACTTGTGTTGGAGCGCTACGGTCGAAATGGGGGTCCTGTTCATCGAGAGGGTTGTGGCGTACCGCAAAACGGGACTCCACGGGATACTGTTCATCTCCACCGTCGACCTCCTCCAGCCTCCACGGGCTACTGTTCATCCACCGTCGACCTCCTCCAGCCTCCACCTGTAACTGTTCATCCACGGGCTCCTGTTCAACCAGCCTCCACCGCGTGCTACTCCACCGGCTACTGTTCAACCACACCTTTTCACGAGCTCCTGTTCAACCACCCCTCCACGGGTCACTGTTCATCCACCCCTCCATCGTCTACTGTTCATCCAGCCCTCCACGGGGTCCTGTTCATCTAGCCCCAACCGGCTCGATCGATCGGGGTCTTGTTCATCCAGAGGCAACGCCATGGGATCTTGTTCATCCACCCCCACCGCTCACTGTTCATCTAACCTCCCCCCCCCCCGCGTAACACTCACTGTTCATCTAGAGGCAGCATCGATCGGCTTCAGTTAGCAGCAGTAGCGAAGGAATCGCTCGATCGGGTTCAGTTAACAGCCATCGATCGATCGCTCGGGTTTAGTAATGTGTAGCCTGCAGTGCAATCTCTTGGGTTCAGTTAGAGCCCAACGCCTCACTCGGGTTCAGTTAGAGCCAACGCCTCGCACACACGCGCGTATGTGTACGAGAGAAACGCGCATCGCTCGGCCCTTGACCACCCACCGTAACCGGGAACTCCCCGAAATTTTCCTCGCCCTCGCTTCTACCACGGTTTTTTCCGTCATGGACGGCCCAAAGAATGTCATGCAACTGCATCTCCGGCCCGTCCAGGATGAAAAGCCCATTTTCTGTCATGATTTTTTGTCATAGAAGTAGGAGCCCACCACATCTATGATGATACCGGGTTTTGTCACAATTATCGTCTTAGAAGTGTCATAAGTATGACAGGAAAAAAATTCGTTCAGCCCAAAATGTCACAGATGTGTCTTTTTTTTGTAGTGACACTTTGTTCTCATACATGGATCCCATCTCAGATTTCATGGCCTCAAGCCATTTCACGGAATCTGGGCTCATCATTGCTTCCTCATAGTTTGTAGGTTCACCATGGTCTAGTAACATGACTTCTAGAACAGGATTACCATACCACTCTGGTGCAGATCTCACTCTGAAAGACCTACGAGGTTCAGTAGTAACTTGATCTGAAGTTTCATGATCATCATCATTAACTTCCTCACTAATTGGTGTAGGAATCATTGGAACTGATTTCTGTGATGAACTACTTTCCAATAAGTGAGAAGGTATAATTACTGCATCAAGTTCTACTTTCCTCCCACTCACTTCTTTTGAGAGAAACTCCTTCTCTAGAAATGATCCATTCTTAGCAACAAAGATTTTGCCTTTGGATCTGTGATAGAAGGTGTACCCAACAGTTTCCTTTGGGTACCCTATGAAGACGCTCTTCTCTGACTTGGGTTCGAGCTTATCAGGTTGAAGTTTTTTCACATAAGCATCGCAGCCCCAAACTCTAAGAAACGACAACTTTGGTTTCTTGCCAAACCACAGTTCATAAGGCGTCGTCTCAACGGATTTTAATGGTGCCCTATTTAAAGTGAATGCAACCATCTCTAAAGCATAACCCCAAAACGATAGCAGTAAACCAGTAAGAGACATCATAGATCGCACCATCTCCAATAAAGTACGGTTACAATGTTCAGACACACCATTTCGCTGTGGTGTTCCAGGTGGCGTTAGTTGTGAAACTATCCCATGTTGTTTCAGATGAAGACCAAACTCGTAACTCAAATATTCACCTCCACGATCAGATCATAGCAACTTTATTTTGTTGTTACGATGATTTTCTACTTCACTCTGAAATTCTTTGAACTTTTCAAATGTTTCAGACATATGCTTCATTAAGTAGATATACCCATATCTGCTCAAATCATCTATGAAGGTAAGAAAATAACGACACCCGCCATGAGCCTCAACACTCATTGGAACGCATACATCTATATGTATTATTTCCAATAAGTCAGTAGCTCGTTCCATCGGTCCGGAGAACGGAGTTTTAGTCATCTTGCCCATAAGGCACGGTTCACAAGCACCAAGTGATTCATAATCAAGTGATTCCAAAAGTCCATCAACATGGAGTTTCTTCATGCGCTTTATACTGATATGACCCAAACGGCAGTGCCACAATTAAGTTGAACTATCATTATCAACTTCATCTTTTGGCTTCAATATTATGAATATGTGTATCATCACTATCGAGATTCAACAAAAATAGACTACTCAGCAAGGGTGCATGACCATAAAAGATATTACTCATATAAATAGAACAACCATTATTCTCTGATTTAAATGAATAACAGTCTCGCATCAAACAAGATCTAGATATAATGTTCATTCTCAAGACTGGCACCAAATAACAGTTATCCAAGTCTAAAACTAATCCCGAAGGTAGATGTAGAGGTAGCGTGCCGACGGAGATCACATCGACCTTGATACCATTTCCCACACGCATCATCACCTCGTCCTTAGCCAATCTTCGTTTAATCCGTAGCCCCTGTTTCGAGTTGCAAATATGAGCAACAGAACCAGTATCAAATACCCAGGCGCTACTACGAGCATTAGTAAGGTACACATCAACAACATGTATATCAAATATACCTTTGACTTTGCCATTCTTCTTATCCACAAAATACTTGGGGTAGTTCTGCTTCTAGTGACCAGTCCCATTGCAGTAGAAGCACTCAGTTTCAGGCTTAGGTCCAGACTTGGATTTCTTCTCTTGAGTAGCAACTTTCTTGCCGTTCTTCTTGAAGTTCCCCTTCTTCCCTTTGCCCTTTTTCTTGAAACTGGTGGTCTTGTTGACCATCAACACTTGACGCTCCTTCTTGATTTCTACCTCCACAACCTTTAGCATCGCGAAGAGCTCGGGAATAGTCTTGTTCATCCCTTGCATATTATAGTTTATCACAAAGCCTCTATAGCTTGGTGGCAGTGATTGAAGAGCTTTGTCAATGAAACTATCATCAGGAAGATTAACACCCAGCTGAGTCAAGTGGTTATCGTACCCAGACATTCTGAGTATGTGTTCACTGACAAAACTATTCTCCTCCATTTTGCAGCTATAGAACTAGTTGCAGACTTCATATCTCTCAACTCGGGCATTTGCTTGAAATATTAACTTCAACTCTTGGAACATCTCATATGCTCCATGACGTTCAAAACGTCTTTGAAGTCCCGATTCTAAGTTGTAGAGCATGGCACACTGAACTATCAAGTAGTCATCAACACGCGTCTGCCAGGCATTCACAATGTCTGCAGTTGCTGGCGCGGGTGGTACACCTAACGGGGCTTCCAGGACGTAATTCTTCTGTGCAGCAATGAGGATAATCCTCAAGTTATGGACCCAGTCCGTGTAGTTGCTGCCATCATCTTTGAACTTAGCTTTCTCTAGGAACGCATTAAAATTCAAAGGAATGGTAGCACGGGCCATTGATCTACAATAACATAGACATGCAAAATAACTATCAGGACTAAGTTCATGATAAATTAAAGTTCAATTAATCATATTACTTAAGAACTCCCACTTAGATAGACATCCCTCTATTCATCTAAATGATCACGTGATCCAAATCAACTAAACCATGTCCGATCATCTTGTGAGATGGAGTAGTTTTCAATGGTGAACATCACTATGTTGATCATATCTACTATATGATTCACGTTTGACCTTTCGGTCTCAGTGTTCTGAGGCCATATCTGCATATGCTAGGCTCGTAAAGTTTAACCCAGGTATTCTGCGTGTGCAAAACTGGCTTGCACCCATTGTAATGGAATGTAGAGCTTATCACACCCGATCATCATGTGGTGTCTCGGCATGATGAATTGTAGCAACGGTGCATACTCAGGGAGAACACTTGTACCTTGAAATTTAGTAAGGGATCATCTTATAATGCTACCGCCGTACTAAGAAAAATAAGATGCATAAAAGATAAACACCACATGCAATCAAAATATGTGACATGATATGGCCATCACCATCTTGTGCTCATGATCTCCATCACCGAAGCATCATCATGATCTCCATCGTCACCGGCGTGACACCTTGATGTCCATCGTAGCATCGTTGTCGTCTTGCCAACTATTGTTGTTGCGACTATCGCTACCGCTTAGTGATAAAGTAAAACAATTACATGGCGATTGCATTGCATACAATAAAGCGACAACCATATGGCTCCTTCCAGTTGTTGATAACTTTGTTACAAAACATGATCATCTCATACAACAATTTATATCACATCATGCCTTGACCATATCACATCACAGCAAGCCCTGCAAAAACAAGTTAGACGTCCTCTACTTTTTTGTTGCAAGTTTTACGTGGCTGCTACGGGCTTCTAGCAAGAACCGTTCTTACCTACGCATCAAAACAACAACGATTTTTCGTCAAATGTGATGTTTTAACCTTCAACAAGGACCGGTCGTAGTCAAACTCGATTCAACTAAAGTTGGAGAAACAGACACCCGCCAGCCACCTTTGTGTAAAAGCACATCAGTAGAACCAGTCTCATGAACATGGTATGTAATGTCGGTCCGGACCGCTTCATCCAACAATACTGCCGAATCAAAGTAAGACGTTCGTGGTAAGCAGTATGAATATTATCACCCACAACTCTTTGTGTTCTACTCATGCATATAAAATATACGCATAGACCTGGCTCAGATGCCACTATTGGGGAACACGGTAATTTCAAAAAAAAATCCTACGATCACACAAGATCTATCTAGGTGATGCATAGCAATGAGAGGAGAGAGTGTGTCCACGTACCCTCGTAGACCGAAAGCGGAAGCGTTAGTTAACGCGGTTGATGTAGTCGGACGTCTTCGCGATCCAACGGATCCAAGTACCGAATGTACGACACATCTGCGTTCAGCACACATTCAGCTCGATCACGTCCCTCGTACTCTTGATCCAGTTGATGCCGTGGGAGAGTTTCGACAACACAACGGCGTGGCGACAGTGATGATGGAGTTACCAGCGCAGGGTTTCGCATAAGCACTACGACGATATGACCGAGGTGTGTAACTGTGGAGGGGGGCACCGCACACGGCTAAAAGATCAACTTGTGTGTTCTAGGGTGCCCCCTGCCCCCGTATATAAAGGATCAAGGGGGAGGCCGGCCGGCCATCCTAGGGCGTGCCCCACAAGGGGAGTCCTACTAGGACTACTAGTCCTAGTAGGATTCCACCAAGAGGGAGAAGGAAAGGGGGGCCCCCCGCCCTCCCTAGTCCAATTCGGACCCAAGGGGGAGGGGGCGTGCGGCCTGCCCTGGCCGCCCCTCTCTCTCTCCACCAAGGCCCATGTGGCCCATTAGTTCCCCCGGGGGGTTCCGGTAACCCTCCGGCACTCCGGTTTTATCCGAAACTTCTCCGGAACACTTCTGGTGTCCGAATATAGCCGTCCAATATATCAATCTTTATGTCTCGACCATTTTGAGATCCCTCATCATGTCTGTGATCTCATCCGGAACTCCGAATAAACTTAGTTCATCAAAACACATAACTCATAATACAAATCGTCATTGAACGTTAAGCGTGCGGACCCTACGGGTTCGAGAACTATGTAGACATGACTGAGAAACATCTCTGGTCAATAACCAATAGCAAAACCTGGATGCTCATATTAGCTCCTAAACATTCTATGAAGATCTTTATCGGCCAAACCACATAACAACATACATTGTTCCCTTTGTCATCGGTATGTTACTTGCCCAAGATTCGATCGACGGTATCATCATACCTAGTTCAATCTCGTTGTCGGCAAGTCTCTTTGCTCGTTCCGCAATACTTCATCCCGCAACTAACTCATTAGTCACATTGCTTGCAAGGCTTATAGTGATGACCATTACCGAGAGGGCCCAGAGATACCCCTCAGAAACACGGAGTGACAAATCGTAATCTCGATCTATGCCAACCCAACAAACACGTTCGGAGACACCTGTAGAGCACCTTTATAATCACCCTTTTACGTTGTGAAGTTTGGTAGCACACAAAGTGTTCCTTCGGTATTCGGGAGTTGCATAATCTCACAGTCTGAGGAACATGTATAAGTCATGAATAAAGCAGTAGCAATGAAAATGTAACGATCATAATACTAAGCTAACGGATGGGTCATGTCCATCACATCATTCTCCTAATGATGTGATCTCGTTCATTGATACGTCTCCAACGTATCTATAATTTTTGATTGTTCCATTCTATTATATTACCCGTTTTGGATGTTTATGGGCTTTACTATACACTTTTATATCATTTTTGGGACTAACCTATTAACCGGAGGCCCAGCCCAAATTGCTGTTTTTTTTGCCTATTTCAGTGTTTCACATAAAAGGAATATCAAACGGAGTCCAAACGGAATGAAACCTTTGGGAAAGTTATTTTTGGAACAAACGCAATCCAGGAGACTTGGAGTGGAGGTCAAGAAGCTAACAAGGAAGCAACAAGGCAGGGAGGCGCGCCCCCCACCCTCGTGGGCCCCTCGTGGCTCCCCTGATTGACTTCCTTCACCTATATATATCTACATACCCTGAAAACATCCAGGAGCACCACGAAACCCTATTTCCACCGCCGCAACCTTCTATACCCATGAGATCCCATCCAGGGGCCTTTTCCGGCGCTCTGCCGGAGGGGGAATCGATCACGGAGGGCTTCTACATTAACACCATAGCCTCTCCGATGAAGTGTGAGTAGTTTACCACAGACCTTTGGGTCCATAGTTATTAGCTAGATGGCTTCTTCTCTCTCTTTGAATCTCAATACAAAGTTCTCCTCGATCTTCTTGGAGATCTATTCGATGTAATTCTTTTTGGAGTGTGTTTGTCGAGACCCGATGAATTGTGGGTTTATGATCAAGTTTATCTATGAGAAATATTTGAATCTCCTCTGAATTCTTTTATGTATGATTGGTTATCTTTGCAAGTCTCTTCGAATTATCAGTTTGGTTTGGCCTACTAGATTGACCTTTCTTGCAATGGGAGAAGTGCTTAGCTTTGGGTTCAATCTTGCGGTGTCCTTTCCCAGTGACAGCAGGGGCAGCAAGGCACGTATTGTATTGTTGCCATCGAGGATAAAATGATGGGGTTTATATCATATTGCTTGAGTTTATCCCTCTACATCATGTCATCTTGCCTAATGCGTTACTCTGTTCTTATGAACTTAATACTCTAGATGCATGCTGGATAGCGGTCGATGTGTGGAGTTATAGTAGTAGATGCACAATCGTTTCGATCTACTTGTCGCGGACGTGATGCCTATATACATGATCATGCCTAGATATTCTCATAACTATGCACTTTTCTATCAATTGCTCGACAGTAATTTGTTCACCCACCGTCATACTTATGCTATCTTGAGAGAAGCCACTAGTGAAACCTATGGCCCCGGGTCTATTTTCCATCATATAAGTTTCCGATCTACTTTATTTTGCAATCTTTACTTTTCAATATACATCATAAAAATACCAAAAATATTTATCTTATTATTATCTCTACCAGATCTCACTTTTGCAAGTGGTCGTGAAGGGATTGACAACCCCTTTATCGCGTTGGTTGCGAGGTTCTTATTTGTTTGTGTATGTACGAGGGACTTGCGTGTAGCCTCCTACTGGATTGATACCTTGGTTCTCAAAAACTGAGGGAAATACTTACGCGACTTTGCTGCATCACCCTTTCCTCTTCAAGGGAAAATCAACGCAGTGCTCAAGAGGTAGCAAGAAGGATTTCTGGCGCCGTTGCCGGGGAGGTCTATGCTCAAGTCAAGACATACCAAGTACCCATCACAAACTCTTCTCCATCGCATTACATTATTTGCCATTTGCCTCTCGCTTTCCTCTCCCCCACTTCACCCTTGCTGTTTTATTCGCCCTCTCTTTCCCATTCGCCTCTTCTTCGCTTGCCTCTTGTGTGTTGGATTGCTTGTCATGATGGCTTAATATAATATTAAATTGTGTGACTTTTCCAATACCAACAATAATGATTTCCTAAGCACTCCAATTGCTCCTCTTACCGATGCTGAATCTTGTGAAATTAATGCTGCTTTGTTGAACCTTGTCATGAAAGATCAATTCTCCGGCCTTCCTAGTGAAGATGCCGCTACTCATCTAAACAACATTGTTGATTTGTGTGATATGCAAAAGAAGAAAGACATGGATAATGATATTGTTAAATTGAAGTTATTTCCGTTTTCTCTTAGAGATTGTGCTAAAACTTGGTTTTCGTCTTTGACTAAAAATAGCATTGATTCTTGGAATAAGTGCAAAGATGCTTTTATCTCTAAGTATTTTCCTCCCACTAAGATCATCTCTCTTAGAAACGATATTATGAATTTTAAGCAACTTGATCATTAACATGTTGCACAATCTTTGGAGAGGATGAAATTAATGATTCACAATTGCCCTACACATGGATTAAATTTATGGATGATCATACAAAATTTTATGCGAGATTGAATTTTGTTTCTAAAAATCTTTTAGATTCGGCCGCGGAAGGCACTTTTATGGAAATCACGTTAGGAGAAGCTACTAAACTCCTAGATAATATTATAGTTAATTATTCTCAATGGCACACCGAAAGATCTACTAGTAAAAAAGTTCATGCGATAGAAGAGATTAATGTTTTGAGTGGAAAGATGGATGAACTTATGAAATTGTTTGCTAATAAGAGTGCTCCTATTTATCCTAATGATATGCCTTTGTCTACTTTGATTGAGAATAATAATGAATCTATGGATGTGAATTTTGTTGGTAGGAATAATTTTGGTAACAACGCATATAGAGGAAACTTTAGTCCTAGGTCGTTTCCTAGTAATTCCTCTAATAATTATGGTAATTCCTACAACAACTCTTATGGAAATTTTAATAAGATGCCTTATGATTTGGAGATTAGTGTTAAAGAATATATGATCTCTCAAAAGAATTTCAATGCTTTGCTTGAAGAAAAATTGCCTAAGATTGATGAGTTGGCTAGGAACATGGACAGAATTTCTCTTGATGTTGATTATTTGAAACTTAGATATATTCTACGTAAGCATGATATCAATGAGTCTCTCAAATCCATGAGAATTTCCATTGATGAGTGCAAAGAAAGAACTGCTAGGATGCATGCTAAGAAAGATTGCTTTGTGAAAGCGTGTTCTTATAGTTTTCATGATAATAATGATGAAGATCTAAGAGTGATTGATGTGTACCCTATTAAATCTTTATTTTTCAATATGAATCTTGATAATTATGGGACTGGAGATGAGTCAACTTTAGTTAAAAGGTGTCCCAATGATTCGAAGTTTTTAGATCTTGATGCAAAATTTGGTAAAAGTGGGTTTGGAGAGGTCAAAACTTTACATAGCAATGAACCCACTATTTTGGATCTCAAGGAATTTAATTAATTGTTCTTTAATAGATTTTATTTTCTTGTTGCAATCCGTGTTAAATTCTCCTCATGCTTATAGTCAAAATAAAGCTTTTACTAAACATATTGTTGATGCTTTAATGCAATCTTATGAAGAAAAACTTGAATTAGAAGTTTCTATCCCTAGAAAACTTTATGATGAGTGGGAACCTACTACTAAAATTAAAATTAAAATTAAAGATCATGAATGCTATGCTTTGTGTGATTTGAGTGCTAGTGTTTCCACGATTCCAAAATCTTTGTGTGATGTGTTAGGTTTCCGTGAATTTGATGATTGCTCTTTAAACTTGCACCTTGCGGATTCCACCATTAAGAAACCGATGGGAAGGATTAATGATGTTCTTATTGTTGCAAGTAGGAATTATGTGCCCATAGATTTTATTGTTCTTGATATAGATTGGAATCTTTCATGTCCTATTATTCTTGGTAGACCTTTCCTTAGAACGATTGGTGCAATTATTTATATGAAGGCAGGAAATATTAGATTCCAATTTCCATTAAGGAAAGGCATGGAACACTTTCCTAGAAATAAAATCAAATTACCTTATGAATCTATTATGAGAGCCACTTATGAATTGAATACCAAAGATGGTAATACTTAGATCTATTCTCGCTTTTATGCCTAGCTAGGGGCGTTAAATAATAGCGCTTGTTGGGAGGCAACCCAATTTTATTTTTGTTCTTTACTCTTTGCTCCTATTTAGTATTAATCATCTAGCCTCTGTTTAGATGTGGTTTTATGTTTTAATTAGTGTTTGTGCCAAGTACAACCTATAGGATCATCCCGGGTGATAGTTAATTTGATCTTGCTGAAAAACAGAAACTTGTGTGAACGAGAATAATTTTAATAAATAACAGAACCGTGCTTTTTAGTTTATTCGTTCTGCATAAGATTAATAGACAAATTTACTAGGACTTCCTATTTTGGTAGGATTTTTAAGGTTCCAGAATATTCGAAAGTTATAGATTACTACAGACTATTCTGTTTTTGACAGATTCTGTTTTTTGTGTGCTGTTTGCTTACTTTGATGAATCTATGGCTAGTATCGGGGGGTGAGGGAGTTCCGGACTAGGGGTTGTCCGGATAGCCGAACTATCATCATCGGACGTACTCCAAGACTATGAAGATACAAGATTGAAGACTTCGTCCCGTGTCCGGATGGGACTTTCCTTGGCGTGGAAGGCAAGCTTGGTGATACGGATATGTAGATCTCCTACCATTGTAACCGACTCTTGTTAACCCTAGCCCTCTCCGGTGTCTATATAAACCGGATGTCTTTAGTCCGTAGGACGAACAACAATCATACCATAGGCTAGCTTCTAGGGTTTAGCCTCCTTGATCTCGTGGTAGATCTACTCTTGTAACCCACATCATCAATATTAATCAAGCAAGACGTAGGGTTTTACCTCCATCAAGAGGGCCCGAACCTGGGTAAAAACATCGTGTCCCTCGTCTCCTGTTACCATCCGCCTAGACACACAGATCGGGACCCCCTACCCGAGATCCGCCTGTTTTGACACCGACATTGGTGCTTTCATTGAGAGTTCCTCTGTGTCGTCACCGTTAGGCCCGATGGCTTCTTCGATCATCATCAACGACGCAGTCCAGGGTGAGGCCTTCCTCGCCGGACAGATCTTCGTATTCGGCGGCTTTCCACTGCGGGCCAATTCGCTTGGCCATCTAGAGCAGATCGAAAGTTATGCCCCGGGTCGTCAGGTCAGATTTGGAAGTTTGGAGTTCACGGCTGACATCCGCGGGGACTTGATCTTCGACGGATTCGAGCCACAGCCGAGCACGCCGCACTGTCACGTCGGGCATGATTTAGCTCTGCCGAAGGACAGTACCCTGTAGGCCGCACTTGAGCCTGCTCCGATCTTCAATTCGGAGCCGGCCGCGCAGATCGAAGACGGATGGCTAGACATCGCCTCGGGCGCCGCAACCTCTACGGTGATAGAGCCGAAAGCTGACTTTGTCCCTCACGAGGCTCGTGACTCCGAGGTGCCGGACTCCTTGCCGGACTCCGAACCTCCCGCGCCCCCAATCGAATCCGGTTGGGCGCCGATCACGGAGTTTACGGCCCCGGACATCTTTCAACACTCGCCTTTGGGCGACATCCTGAGTTCATTAAGGTATCTCTCATTATCAGGAGAGCCCTGGCCCGACTGCGGCCAGGATGGTTGGGATGCGGATGACGAAAAAATTCAAAGCCCACCCACCGCCCACTTGGTAGCCACTGTCGATGATCTAACCGACATGCTAGACTACGACTCCGAAGACATCGACGGTATGGACGAGATGCCGAAGATGACCAAGAACCAGCGCCTACTGGGCACTGGAAAGCCGCCCCAACTCACGACGTATACATGGTGGATACACCAAAAGAAAGCGATAATGAGGAAAAACGGGACGTGGGGAAGGACAACTCCCCCAACAAACAAACAAAACGGCGACGCGAACGCCGCCCGAGGACCGACCTCGATAAAAACGGCACCCATACGGACCCGGCCTTAGAGCAGGGCGAAGCAGTGGACGACGCACGTGCCACCAAGCAGCCATCCGAACATGATGAACCGGACAGGCAACCCATCCCTGGCAAAGATGATCTCACATCACCAGAGCATAGGAATCTTCATAAAAGGCTCGTCGCCACAGCAAGAAGTTTGAAGAAGCAAAAGCGGAAGCTCAAAACAGTGGAGGACGCACTCAGAATGAGATGGAGCAATGTACTCAACAACACAGATAAACATGGCGCCAGTCACCAGACAAAGAGCTACCCGAAGTGCAAGCTGTTGCCCGAATTTGATGAGGAGGCCTTAGAGCCCCCGCTGCCAAAAAAGAAAGAAGCCGCCTGGCCGGATAGACGAACAGATGACAGGCCAAGAGCAACAAGGGGCGCCGCACACAAACCGGCACACGATCAGCATAAAGATCCTCGAAAGAAGGACGATCCAGTCAGATCTATTTATGGGCCAAAAAAGAAGACTCCAGGAAGCAACACAACCCGCTGAACATTCAAAGACAACGGCACACCCACATACAGGGGCGCTGCACACCCACTATGTTTCACCGACGAGGTACTGGATCATGGATTTCCAGCGGGATTCAAACCCGTAAACATAGAGGCATATGACGGAACGATAGACCCCGAAGTCTGGATTGAGGATTATATCCTACACATACATATGGCCAGAGGAGACGATCTCCATGCGATAAAATACCTGCCCCTCAAGCTCAAAGGGCCAGCTCGGCATTGGCTTAAAAGCCTCGAAAACACCATTGGAAGTTGGGAAGAGCTTGAAGACGCGTTTCGAGCAAATTTTCAAGGGACTTATGTCCGCCCTCCGGATGCAGACGATTTAAGTCACATAACTCAACAGCCCGGAGAGTCAGCACGCAAATTCTGGAATAGGTTCCTCACTAAAAAGAACCAAATAGTCGACTGTCCGGACACTAAAGCCTTAGCAGCCTTTAAACACAACGTCCGAGACGAATGGCTCGCCAGACACCTCGTCCAGGAAAAACCAAGAACAATGGCCACACTAACAAGCCTCATGACCCGCTTTTGCGCGAGGGAAGATAGCTGGCTGGGTAGATGCAGCACCAGCGATCCGAGTACATCCGAAGTCAGGGATGGAAATGGGAAATCTCGACGCAGAAAGGATCAGTGCCGGAATAAGGAAAATGGCCCAAACAGTACGGCGGTCAACGCCGGATTCAAAAACTCTCGGCCGAACAACAAAACGCTGTCCCTCAAGGACAACAGTGACGAGCTATCAAACCTAAACAAGATCCTAGACAGACTATGTCAAATACATGGTACCTCCGGAAAGCCTGCGAACCATACCCACAGAGATTGTTGGGTCTTCAAGCAGTCCGGCAGACTTAACGCCAAACACAAGGGGCTTGATACACCAAGCGAAAGTGACGAACCCCAAAAGTAGCACTCCGAAAAACAGAAGACTTTCCCACTAGAAGTCAAAACAGTGAACTCACTTCATGTGATATCACGACAACAAAGCGCGGCTCCTGCCATGTCAGGACACTGTCCGCAGAATGGGGATAGACCCTACCAACATTCGCCATAACAGCACTCCCTTCAAAGGAGCGACGCCTGGCCTTTAAGCCAACTATACGGGCTCTGTATCACTAGAGGTTGTGTTCGGCTCATCCGACAACCGCCGTCACGAAAGGCTCACTCTTCGCCGCACCCCATTACACAGTTGCCATCAAGCACTACTGGGACACAAAGATTTCGCCCGCTTTAACGCCCTACCACACTACACGGCTCCTATACCTACGATGCCCGGTTAACGCGGCATAATCTCATTAAAGAGTAACTACGAGTGTTCCTCGACCACGGAGAGCACGGGGCTGCTTTGACAGCCACTCCGACCTTGCAGGTCAAGGCCCCTAAATACGGGCCATCCAGACCCCGGACACGGTTAGGTGAGTCCGGCGTGAATAAACAAGGGGCTTCCCAGCCGCATACCCCCTTTATAAGGGGCCGCGCGTTTCAACAATGAGAGCCAATAAAGCTCAACTTTCTTTAGCTACCAAATTATCCTCTATTTTAACATAACTTTTGCACGATATTTCTTAGAAACTAAGTCCTTCTCTTTTTATAGATGAAGCACGTGCTACACCCGTCCAGGACACAGCACAACGGAGACACAGGCGCAGACGTGCAGCAGGGACCCGTTGCAAGGATTCTTTTCAGATTAAGACCCTGTGTAAACCTTTCTTACTGTCTCTTGTTGATACACATCCCCCGGTTTCCTACCATAGTCGAGGAGGAGGCTGGCGTTTTGGCATCGGCCGCGTCAGAAGTTCCCGTCTGTACCTGGACACTAGGGGCTTAGCGCATCATTCTTCCTGGTATCATAAAGACCGAACACCACAGGGAGTGTTCGGCATCTCGAGTTAGGCCTTATATGTATCAGCTCCGAATCATGTCTTTGGTCAAATGTTGGGTTTGCCCGGCTCCTGTGTTTTGCTGCCTTACGTTCCGTATCACCGGCTAACGCGGCACCAGGAAAACAACTGCGATTGTGCCCCGGTTCAGCCGGGCGAGCACCTCAGTAGAGAAAGCCAAAAACTGACTGTCATGATATAGCGAGAGTCTGGTCAACCACTCGATCGACAATTAGAATGTTTAGAATTCCTCCTCTTAGACGAAGGACCGCTTCCCGGTCAGGCACATACGCACCCCGAGTTCGGAGAAGAGCGGTGCCGCCAGGGGCTATATAGTAGCCCCACATTCGAGCTCCTATGGCTAAGTGAAAGTGATAAAGCATTATAGTCTGGTTGCCTAGTTTGCTACGCTATCACCTCCTTAAAAGGACCAAGACGTTGGATTAAGTGTGACAAAGTGTTTTTCTTTTTGCAAACACCCCCGCACCATGTGCGTGGGGGCTGAAGCCAAAGACTGCCATCTTTCAGATTATACATAAACATACGGCCGCACAGGAGATAGTTCAATACTTGAGCTCACAAGTATAAAAAGCTATTGTATTATAAACATGATCTCAGAAATCATACATGTCACTCAAACATAACATTTTTTGAGCACTCCGACTCTATTAAACGAGCGCCCTGCAGGACTTCCTCAAAATAGTGCTCGGTGGGGAACCGGCTTCTATCCGAACCCCGAGATGCAACAACAGTGGCATCCATCTCAGCCCAGTATGTCTTACCACGGGCAAGAGCCTTCCGCGCACCTTCTATACACGCTGACCGCTTCATCGCCCCAATACGCGGCACCGCCCCAAGGAATTGCTGCAACAAGCCAAAATAACTCTTCGGCTTGGGTCTTCCCGGCCACAGGTGAGTGACCACATCCGTCATGGCAAGAACGGACAATCTATTTAGCTCAACCCACTCAACCAGCCGATCACTCAGCAGAAGTTGACGCTCCGGACTATGGAATTGAGACCAGAAGAGCTCCTCCATTTCGTGACCCTTCTGGCTTCGGAAGTGCACGACTGCGTCCGCCGCACTCGCTGCCAAGTCCAGATACGGATCCTCCACACCATACAATCGGCCAAGCTGAGCATACTTCGGATCTGTGAACTTCCTGCACAGCATAAAGGGCTTTCCAGCCACAATGTCTCGGATTTGACGCAGTTCCTCCTTCATAGCCCGCATCGTACTACGGGCATCCTTGGCTTTGGCGTAGGCCTTCTTCAGGTCCTCTTATTCCGATCGAAGTTCTCTTTCAAGAACCTCCTGGCGGTCGGTAGCAACTTTTAAATTCGCGGCCATTCCAGCCATCTCCTCCCTGCTTCGGCAGTGAGCAGCCTTCTCGGCTTCTAGCTCTTCCGCTGCCTTCAAGGCAGCCGCCTCGCTTTTTCTGGCTTGCTCCTTGGCCCGAGCAAGTTCGGCTCGAAGGCCTTCCATAGCAGCAGCGCCATCTGCATCAAGCATACAAATTGTAAGGCATGGGCGTCAGCTCCCTTACTAGGCGACCGCGGAGCAACCACGTACCTTGTGACTCATCAAGTCGTTTATTGACCAGCGAGATGTCCGCATCCGCAACGTCGAGTTGCCTTCTCAGCTCAGCAAATCCATTAGTCCGGCTGGCCACCGGACGATCCGCCACCTGCATAGGAAACGCGGCATTCTATAACTGAGATTACGATCCTTGGCACGCTATCGCTTTCGACAGCATACCAAGTCTCAAGGGCTACTATCTATACAGGGCACACTTCATGTGCAAAACTGTCAAAAGGTACGTTATTTTTTGCATACCTCAAAGCCCGTCAGCAAGCTTCCGATGGCCTCATACAACCCGCTCTCGGCGGACGAGATCCTTTCAATAACTGTACTCATTAATGTGCGGTGATCTTACGAGATGGATGCCCTCTTAAGCAAATCCTGCAGTTCCACCAGCAGTACTCCAGTGGCTGCCGAACTCTCAGGCCCCGCCGGACTCGGGGAGACCCTCCGTGATGACACCTCAGGGTCGTCCGCCCCGCACGATGGGGCGGCAGATGGAGGCGTTTCACTCTCCATCATCTTCGGACGAAGGTCCCCTGAAGATGAGCTGTGCTGAGATAGGCTGAGATCCAAACTACAAGATGAAAACTTCGGTTACCATCAAAAATTAAGCAGGGGTATCCACTATTACAAAATTCCTACTTTTTTACTTATGGCTCGCTGGAGGGCTGATTCCTCCGAGGAGATAGTGCGGTCGGGGCTCTCCCCGGCACAGGACCTTCCGGCACAGATGTCTTTCCCCGCTTCGAGGCCTTGGCCTCCGGGTCTTTGGAAGCTGTCCTCTTCTCCCCCCTGGAAGGAAGGACTCTCAATTCCTCCCTTATTGAAAGCCTCCTTGGCAGAGGTGGTAGTTCCCTGTGCCCCCCTTCGCCCTCCTCTGAGGGCGCAACTTCCAACATTTTGATTAACACGTGATCTTTCGTGGTCTCAGGGAGGGGGGCCGGACACCGTATCAGTTTCGCTAGCGCTATCCACTCATGTTCAAGGGATAGCTGGTTAAAGGGCAAACCCACGATAAATAAGTGGATAGTGTGTCCGGACACAGGGCTACTTACTTGAGTATCCGGGCGATTGCAGCTTAGGCCAGCGTCCTCGGTCAAGTTCGGATGCATCTCTTGCGATCCGAAGAATAGTTTGTACATCTCCATGGGTGTCAAATCTATAAAGTGTTGAAGAGCTCGTGGCCCCTCCGGATTAAATTCCCACAGGCGGAGGGGGCGACGTTTGCAGGGCAGTAGGCGCCGGATCAGCATAACCTGTACTACTGCGACTAGATTGATCCCCTTTCTTGGAGGCCTCGAATCCGGTCCTGCAAAAGGGGTACGTCTTTGGGCGGCCCCCAGTCACGCCCCCTGTCGATCCATGACATCAACTGTTGTGGAGGGCCCGAGCGGAAGACGGGCGGCGGCCTCTGCCTGCTGCCCCTGGGAGCGGTGATATAGAACCACTCCTGTTGCCACATGCCGAGCTCCTCTTGAAAAGAGCCCTCGGGCCATGGAGCATCGGCCCTCTTGCTTATAAATGCCTCTCCGCACTCTGCCTGACGCCCCTCGATCATCTCCTCTCCACATTGAAGGTTTTGAGCCACAAGCCGAAGTGAGGGGTAGTGCAGAGAAAAGCTTCGCAAACGACAATAAACGATGAGATGTGGAGGACGGACTCCGGAGCCAAGTCATGGAATTCCAGCCCATAGTAAAACATGAGCCCCCTCACGAAGGGGTCCACCGGGAAGCCCAAACCCCTACGGAGGTGAGACAAGAACACAACGTTCTCGCCCAGCTCGGGAGTAGGAATAACTTGCCCTCGGGCAGGCAACCTATGCGAAATCTCATAGGTCAAATACCTGGCGTCTCTCAGCTTCAACACGTCTTCTTCCGTGACGGAGGAGGGCATCCACCGGCCCCGTGGGTCGGAGCTGGACATTGTCGAAGGTCAAAGGTACCCGAATCTGGAGCCCTGGGTGTTGGAACTCGGGGGTGAGGGGCGGATTCGATTGAGGATTCAAGGAAAAGAACCGGCCTTGGTCTCATTATAAAGAGGAAGAATACCGAGAGTCATCTCCGTGACCGTTTGGAACCCGCCTTCGATGGAGGGGGCGTGGCGACGGGCGCGGTTGGGTTACCCATGTCCGTATTGATGGGAATCCCGGAATAAGGGGAACACGATCTCTGCTTCGACATGACGTGCCAAGGAAACCTCTTCGGTAAACACGCTGAGGTGGAACAATAAAGACAATTTAAGTAAAGGCTTGGTAGTGGTGTGACGTCACGCCATCAAATACGTCAGCAGATTGAACTCGTGTAAATATTATTCTCTCTACGGTGGTATGTGGAAATTATTTTGCAGAGCCGGACACTATCCTGGTGTTCACAATCTTCTATGAATTATTCGGAGGGAGAACCCACCTTGCAATGCCAAAAACAACATGCGCACCGGACTCGTCGTCATTGAAGCCTGGTTCAGGGGCTACTGAGGGAGTTCCGGACTAGGGGGTGTCCGGATAGCCAAACTATCATCATCGGCCGGACTCCAAGACTATGATGATACAAGATTGAAGACTTCGTCCCGTGTCCGGATGGGACTTTCCTTGGCGTGGAAGGCAAGCTTGGCGATACGGATATGTAGATCTCCTACCATTGTAACCGACTCTGTGTAACCCTAGCCCTCTCCTGTGTCTATATAAACCGGATGGCTTTAGTCCGTAGGACGAACAACAATCATACCATAGGCTAGCTTCTAGGGTTTGGCCTCCTTGATCTCGTGGTAGATCTAATCTTGTAACCCACATCATCAATATTAATCAAGCAGGACGTAGGGTTTTACCTCCATCAAGAGGGCCCGAACCTGGGTAAAAACATTTTGTCCCTCGTCTCCTGTTACCATCCGCCTAGACGCACAGATCGGGACCCCCTACCCGAGATCCGCCGGTTTTGACACCGACAGGGGGTATGAACCATAGAGAAGTTGGAATACAGTAGTTTTAACACCAATATAAATAAATATGAGTTCATTACAGTACCTTAAAGTGGTGCTTTGCTTTCTTGCACTAACGGAGCTTATGAGATTTTCTGTTGAGTTTTGTGTTGTGAAGTTTTCAAGTGTTGGGTAAAGATTTGATGGATTATGGAATAAGGAGTGGCAAGAGCCTAAGCTTGGGAATTCCCAAGGCAGTCCAAGGTAAAATTCAAGGACAACCAAACGCCTAAGCGTGGGGATGCCCCAGAAGGCATCCCCTCTTTCGTTTTCGTCTATCTATAACTTTACTTGGAGCTATATTTTTATTCACCACATGATATGTGTTTTGCTTGGAGCGTCTTGTATGATTTGAGTCTTTGATTTTTAGTTTACCATAGTCATCCATGCTGTACACACCTTTTGGGAGATACACACATGAATCGGAATTTATTAGAATACTCTATGTGCTTCACTTATATCTTTTGAGCTAGACAATTTTGCTCTAGTGCTTCACTTATATCTTTTTAGAGCATGGCGGTGGTTTTATTTTGTAGAAATTATTGATCTCTCATTCTTCACTTATATTATTTTGAGAGTCTTTTAGAACAGCATGGCATTTACTTTGGTTATAAAATTGGTCCTAATATGATGGGCATCCAAGTTGGGTATAATAAAAACTATAATATAGAGTGCATTGGACACTATGATCAATTTTATACTTGATAATTGTTTTGAGATATGAAGGTGGTAATGTTAGAGTCATGCTAGTTGGGTAATTATGAAATTGATAAATACTTGTGTTAAAGTTGGCAAGTCCCGTAGCATGCACGTATGGTAAAAGTTGTGTGCCAAATTTGTAGCATGGGGTGCTCTTTGATTTCCTTCCTTGTGAGTGGAGGTCGGGATCGCGCGATAGTTAACTCCTACCAACCCTTCCCCTAGGAGCATGCGTAGTAGTACTTTGCTTCGAGGGCTAATAAACTTTTGCAATAAGTATATGAGTTCTTTATGACTAATGTGAGTCCATGGATTATACGCACTCTTATCCTTCCATCATTTCTAGCCTCTGATACGTCTCCGTCGTATCTATAATTCTTGATTGTTCCATGCCAATATTCTACAACTTTCATATACTTTTGGCAAATTTTTATATTATTTTTTGGGACTAACATATTGATCCAGTGCCCAGTGCTAGTTCCCGTTTGTTGCATGTTTTATGTTTCACAGAAACCCCATATCAAACGGAGTCCAAATGGGATAAAAATGGACGGAGAATATTTTTGGAATATTTATGATTTTTGGGAAGAAAAACCAACGCGAGATGGTGCCCGAGGGGGCCACGAGGCAGGGGGCGCGCCCCTGACCCTTGTGGGCACCCCGTAAGGCGGTTGATGCTCTTCCTTTGCCGCAAGAAAGCTAATTTTCAGAGAAAAATCTGGGCGAAGGTTTCAATCCAATCAGAGTTACGGATCTCCGAATATAAAAGAAACGGTGAAAGGGTGGAATCTGGGAACGCAGAAACAGAGAGAGACTGAGAGACAGATCCAATCTCGGAGGGGCTCTCGCCCCTCCCACGCCATGGAGACCATGGACCAGCGGGGAAACCCTTCTCCCATCTAGGGAGAAGGTCAAGGAATAAGAAGAAGAAGGCGGGCTCTCTCCCCCTTGCTTCCGGTGGCGCCGGAACGCCGCCGGGGGCCATCATCCTCACCGCGATCTACACCAACAACTTCACCGCCCTCATCACCAACTCTTACCCCTCTATGCAGCGGTGTAACCTCTCTTTTACCACTGTAATCTCTACTTAAACATGGTGCTCAATGCTATATATTATTTCCCAATGATGTATGGCTATCTTATGATGTTTGAGTAGATCTGTTTTGTCCTATGGATTAATTGATGATCATGATTGTTTTGAGTTGCATGTTTTATTATTGGCGATGTCCTATGGTGCTCTCCGTGTCGTGCAAGCGTGAGGGATTCCCGTTGTAGGGTGTTGCAATACGTTCATGATTCGCTTATAGTGGGCTGCTTGAGTGACAGAAGCATAAACCCGAGTAAGGGGGTTGTTGCGTATGGGATAAAGAGGACTTGATACTTTAATGCTATGGTTGGGTTTTACCTTAATGATCTTTAGTAGTTGCGGATGCTTTCTAGAGTTCCAATCATAAGTGCATATGATCCAAGAAGAGAAAGTATGTTAGCTTATGCCTCTCCCTCAAATAAAATTGCAATAGTGATTACCCGTCTAGTTATCGATTGCCTAGGGACAAATAACTTTCTCGTGACAAAAAGCTCTTTACTAAAACTAACTTAGTTGTGTCTTCATCTAAACAGACCCTACTTTTTATTTATGTGTTCTTTATTATCTTGCAAACCTATCTTATCACACGTTCAAAGTCCTTCTAGTTCCATACTTGTTTTAGGTAAAGTGAACGCTAAGCGTGTGTAGAGTTGTATCGGTGGTCGATAGAACTTGAGGGAATATTTGTTCTACCTTTAGCTCCTCATTGGGTTCGACACTCTTACTTATCGAAAGAGGCTACAACTGATCCCCTACACTTGTGGGTTATCAGCCTCTATGGTACCGTGCATTGCCCTTTCTCACCTTGAGAGTTGGTGCAAACTTTGCCGGTGCATCCAAACCCCGTGATATGATACGCTCTATCACACATAAACCTCCTTATATCTTCCTCAAAACATCCACCATACCTACCTATTATGGCATTTCCATAGCCATTCTGAGATATATTGCCATGCAACTTTCCACTGTTCTGTTTATCATGACACGGTCCATCATTGTCATATTTCTTCTGCATGATCATGTAGCTGACATCGTATTTGTGGCAAGGCCACCTTTATAATTCTTTCATACATGTCGCTCTTGATTCATTGCATATCCCGGTACATCGCCGGAAGCATTCACATAGAGTCATATTTTGTTCTAAGTATTGAGTTGTAATCCTTGAGTTGAAAATAAATAAAAGTGTGATGATCTTAATTATTAGAGCATTGTCCCAAGTGAGGAAAGGATGATGGAGAGTATGATTCTCCCACAACTTAGGATGAGATTTTGGACTTTATGAAAAATAAAAGAGGCCAAAGAAGCCCAAATAAAAAGAAAGAGGCCAAAGAAGCCCACCAAAATAAAAAAATGAGACAAAAAGAGAGAAGGGACAATGTTACTATCCTTTTTCCACACTTGTGCTTCAAAGTAGCACCATGATCTTCATGATAGAGAGTCTCCTATGTTGTCACTTTCATATACTAGTGGGAATTTTCATTATAGAACTTGGCTTGTATATTCCAATGATGGGCTTCCTCAAAATGCCCTAGGTCTTCGTGAGCAAGCAAGTTTTATGCACACCCACTTAGTTTCTTTTGTTGAGCTTTCATACATTTATAGCTCTAGTGCATCCGTTGCATGGAAATCCCTACTCCTCGTATTGACATCAATTGATGGGCATCTCCATAGCCCATTGATTAGCCGCGTCAATATGAGACTTTCTCTTTTTTTTTCTTCTCCACACAACCTCCATCATCATATTCTATTCCACCCATAGTGCTATATCCATGGCTTACGCTCATGTATTCCGTGAGAGTTAAAAAAGTTGAAGCGCCTTAAAAAGTATGAACCAATTGCTTGGCTGAAACCGGGGTTGTGTATGATGGGAGTATTTTGTGTGACGAAAATGAAGCATAGCCTAACTATATGATTTTGTAGGGATAAGCTTTCTTTGGCTATGTTATTTTGATAAGACATGATTACTTGTTAGTATGCTTGAAGTATTACTATTTTTATGTCAATATGAACTTTTATTTTGAATCATTTGGATCTGAACATTCATGCCACAATAAAGAACATTACATTGAGAAATATGCTAGGTCGCATTCCACATCAAAAATTCTGTTTTTATCATTTACCTACTCGAGGACGAGCAGGAATTAAGCTTGCACTACAAAAAAATACACTTCCGTGATGATACGTGTTTGTCACAGTAGGTCGCGGTTTTTGTCATGCATGTACATCCATGACAAATTTAAGATAGAATCTAGATAGTCATACCTGTGCTGTTGTAGAAGTGTTCCATCACATTACCAAAATTATCATCACGAAAGTGTCCACTTCCATGATGATAAATCACGCATCACAGAAGTGCTTTCGTCAAGGGTGACCGTCACGTGGCATCCACCGTAACGGAACGCCGCTAAGCTATCGGGTCGGGTTTTGGATCCGATAACCCGTTAACAGCCCCGAACAATGGGGATTTTGCACGTGTAAAATCATCATTGGCTGGAGGAAACACGTGTCGGCTCACCGCTGGAACAGATGTCATCCGCTCATTGGACCGAAGGCGCCTATGATACTGCGACACATGGCACGGCCCAACAGAGGCCCATTCCTGTGAAAAGGCTGGCCCGTTTGACTTGGTCACAAGGTGGCGGGCCGGCCCACGGAAAGCCTGTTAATGGCTTGTTTGCATATAGCCCATTTACAGCCCGCTAACTCAGGGCCCGTTACGCCCTATCTGAATTAGGCCCAGTAGCGTCATCTGGGCTGTCCAATATGATTCCATCCCGTTTTAACTTGCGGCCCATGTGTGGCCCATGACTTCTTTCGGCCCATATGAGGCCCTTTGTAACTCTTGGCCCATTAACGGCCCGTGGTGAAACTGGCCCGTAATGAATAGTGTATCATGTTATACCCATTAATGGCCCATTATTCCATTGGGCCGTTTCCAGCCCAAGTTGTCTTTCGGCCTTCTCAGGGCCCATTGATTTTCTTGGGCTCATTTGCAACATTCGGTTACATACGGGCCGTTACTGTCATTTTCTGCTTGTGGGCCAAATTCAGCCCGTCGTTACAGTTGGCCCGTTTGCGGACCGTTAATACGTTGGGCCGTTTTCATCTCAAAAAAACCAGTTGGGCTGTTTTCATAGAGTTATCAAATACGGCCTATTAACGGCCCGTTATGGTCCACGAATAGTACGGACCATGATCGGTGAAATGATGATACGCCCCATAGAAGGCCCATGGATCCTACGGCCCATATGAGGCCCATGGATAGTACGGCCCGTAGAAGGCCCATGGATCTTACGGCCCGTAGAAGGCCCATGGACCTTATGGCCCGCAGAAGGCCCATGGACCCTACGGCCCGTAGAAGGCCCATGGACCCTAAGGCCCGTATAGAAGGCCGATGGATCCTACGGCCAGAGGAAGGCCCATGGATCATACGTCCTGCATGAGGCCCTTGGTTACAACAGTCCGTGTGTTGCCATGGTTATTTTGGCCTAGTTACCAAAAATAGGCTATTGTGACTATAAGCAAACAACAAAACAATACAATAAGGAAACAAATAAGCAAGCAATTTACGCTAGCCTATTACCGCTATTACACATATTACATCCACTGGGCATCAAAGGTCGCCACCAATGCAAATATAGGGAACAAAGTAGCACATTACATACACTGGCCGTCAAAATTGGCCACCAGTGCAAATAAACGCGGCAGCAAAACAAGAGCATAACTGAAACAACTTCAAAAGAGCTCAAGAAACGTTATCCTAGGTATCCACCATGCTGGCAATAAGCTTAGCAAGCTGATTAGCTTTGTCCTATTTGGCGCTAAAATCCTCCAACGCTTGTTGTTGCACCGGAAAGTATGCATCTGAATGCTCCATGGACTTCTGCAGTCCTTCCGTTTCTTGTCGCAGCATAGCTGATCGATGTCTTTCAGCTTGTAGTTGAGACTCAAGAAACCGAACTGATTCGGACAGTGAGTTTGAATAGCTTGTGCAAGCGGTAGTGGCCAGTAACTCAAACACTAAACCAAGACAGGACTTTGGGGTTGTCTCACTGTCTTCAAGATAGTCTTCCTTAGCTGTTTTATCAGCTTTGTTGGACCAACAAGGATGTGTCACTATCCTGAACCTTATCTGCATTACTTCCTTTACCATTGCTTAATAAGGCACTCTTCCCCAATATTCTGCCAGCATTCTAAAAGAAGAAACAAGCAGACACATAACAAGTTTAGCATGTACTAGTATATGAAACTCATTTCGGTGAACCAGTTCATTAGTAAGATGGACAAGATTAAACTACCAAGTCTTCTATTGCCAAGTACTCGTACATAATAAAAGCATCAAACAAACATATATCTATGTCCTATGGTCACTGCATTGTCTTGCCAAATCAAAATAGAGACACGGTTCAGATCATATCGGTTCAAGACAAAGCAGCAGTGAAAGAATACAAAGCGTGGGAAACTACACGGCACAACAAGATTTCAGATGGGTACCACGGGTCTACATGTACAACAACACTATTGGCTCTGTTGTGATGCTAGTAATGTGCATGATGAAAGTCAACTGTATACACAATTGAAATTGAAATCAAAAGAGCTATTGATAACAGAAAACCTGTTAAAGAAACATGCGTGAACATACTTGTTGTGCCATTGGAGTTTTGATTGGATCCTTCAATTTAAAAATAAGTTTGTATGAGTAAATACAGTGATACAAGAGCAAAGCAATCATAGTTAGGCGTTGGCAAAACGCATTGCGGATAACTACGCTTAATCTGTGCATAACTGCGCGTAAGCATGCGCTTTGGTCAGTAAAGCGCAAGGCGGTGGCAAAACGCACAATTAACGCCTAGCGCTTTTTTGAACTATGATAGCAATGGAATCTTAAATTAGAACAGTTGTTCTTCAGGTTTAGGCACTTGTTCTACATGAACAGAGTACAGTAAGACGCAAGAATATAATACTTAAAAATAAAATATGAGCTCATAGACCTTACCACATTCTTGGTTCGGGACCAATACAGAACAAGGCGTTCCCAGTCATCGTCTAGTAAATGTATCTCAAGAGAATGTAAGGGAATTTGATGAGTTTCTTTGCTGGTGAAGTACGTTTTCTTCAGGTAATTCCGATACTGCCACCATGCATTCTTGAAGATAGCAGAGGTATTAGCACAGGTTAACTCATCCTGAGTTTCCAAATCGGTCCTTCTCTATAGTGAAAAATGGGAAAATTTGCTGTATTATAACCATCATGGAGGTAGGATGTATGGGACGAAGCAAAGTAATTGCCATGAATAACATTACTTACACATAACTCCTGGATAAACACCTGCAACTAGCATTTTCCTTCATCTTCAGTATAATATTTCCAAGATGGGAAGATACACACATACGAATTAACAACATCAAAGGCGATAGATGCTAAACTACGACTAGTTGGTTGTGCTTCCTCCACGATAATAGGCGTACTAACTGGTGGAGTTGGGGTTCGCCGTGATAGTACTGGCCCTTTGGGCACTGGAGCTACCCTACTAACTGCTCTTGTTTGGGAGCTCTGTGGTGGAGATGGTGCTGTGTCAACAGGAACTGGGTTACTATCGGCTGGGGTTGGGGTTAGATTGGGTGAAGCTGGTTCTCTGTCCATCGCAGTAGGGGTACAATCTGCGAGAGTTTGGGTTATGTGTGGTAGGGCTGGTTCTTGTGCATGTACAACCGGGGTGCTATCTCCACCAAGATGTAGCACTGTTTTATTTGAAGACCGTGTTTTTAGTCCGCTAGATACTGGCATCACCCGCTCCAATTCAAATGGCTGATAAACAGGAAACATAGTTGAATTTACAGACATTGTATGAGAGACAGATGCAATAGATAGTGTGGAAAAAAGAGGGCATGAAATAGTTAACGTGTATATTGTTTATGTAAAACGGATAGCATGACATAATTTCACATATATGATGTCTATCTAAACTGGACAACATAGCATAACATAATTCAAAGATATGATGAATAACTAAACAGGATCGCATGACATAATTCACCTACATGTTATCTAAGTAATCAGGATCACATCATTTAATTCACATATGTGATTTATACGCTAAACAGAGGGCATTCGATATGATATCTGAACTAAGAACATGGTTTTATATTGTGTATATGATGTCTAAACTATGCAATGCAAGACACCGTATGCATGATATGAGCAGTATAACCGTGCCAAGTTAGAGCATACACCTAAATGTGGGAATAGGACTGGTCATCTGTCTCTGAATCCATCTCTGAGGAGCTATTGGGACCCAACAAGAGATCTGCTTCGACAGGTAGCACTGTCTCCTCTGAAGGCCTTGTTTTCACTCCAGATTTTTCCATCTCCCACCCAAATGGCTGATTCACAGGAAGAGTAGTTTAATGTACAAACATCGTCGACAAATGGAAATGTAATGAAGAAAAGGATGGGCAAGATATCATTCAAATATATGATGCCTGGTTAAACAGGATGGCATTGCACATTTCACATATATTATGGCTGGCTAAAAGACATGAGACTGCATAATTCCCATATATGATATATAAACTAAACAGGTGGCATTACAGAACTTGTCTAAACTAAGCAGATGACATATATGATGTCAAAAGTAGGCACTGCAAGGCAACATATGCATGATATGACTAACATGATCATGCCAAGGTAGATCAAACAACTTGGGGGGTAAAATAGGAGTGGTCAGCGGCGTCTGAATCTGCCTCAGAACAGATATCTTCCTCTAGATTACAATCTGGAGAGGGGTGGGAAGGGTTTGCCATTGAACCCACCATGGAGCGAAGTCTGCATGACATTGTATTGCTGCACAAAACTCTTCTCCTTTTCTCTACATGTTCAACATGAATGTGTACAATATCTGACATGCATACGAAAAAATATGGTGAGATTATGTAAGGAGAGCATGCAGAAATTTAGAGTGATGGTAACAACCAGTGGATCGATGTTTTTACGTTGAACCAAAATAGCCCTAATGGATCGACGTGAATGTATAGTAATAAGTGATGAAACAAGTGTACAACCTCTTTGCCAGAGCCGTGTCGACCTTAGCATCATTGGGTTGGTCGCTGAAGCAGTTGAGGCAAAGGTGGCTGTCGGAGGTGTGGAGAAAGATCTGAGGAATCTGTAGACGGTGTCCAGGGCACTACTCTATTGTGGTGGATAGTTCTGTCGTTGGAGCAGTTCCGGTGAGCCGTAAGATGTCAAGGCTGAAGCAGCACAAGACAGACATCGTCAATCTCAATTGGGACTCTAATAGCATCTCCAGTAGATGATGTAAAATGGATGTAAAATTAACATCACCAAAAACCACCTGACTACAACAGATGAGGTAAAAACTGTTGACTCTGAACTTACCTGTCGAAACTGAAATTTACTGTGGAATCTGAATGCTACTATCGAAACTGAACGCAATGGTTGTAGAGAGGCACTTGACATGTAGTTTAGGGAGGGCATGCAGTTCATCTTCAACCTGCACCTCCCCAGAGCCGCCATCCACCACCGGCCGAACCGCCGGCCACAGCGCTGCCTCGCCGCCCCAAAACAACTCGCCACCGCCGCCCCGGCCAACCCTCTAGGCCCCCGCCCCCCGCCCTGAACCCTAAGATAGATAGTGGAGTACCTCTCCGGCGAGCCCCCGTCCCCGCTGCTGGTGGTTCTTCCTTAACTCCGGCGAGCCC